>NW_028318224.1:550000-695000 GCF_062004578.1 Staurois parvus
GCCACCCATAGTTGATTGTTTGCTTCAGTTGCACTACCAGGGACTGAAATGCTCCAGGAAAGCTCTTTTCATGCTCAGCTAATCAAAATGACCACGGCTGTTCTCAGTTGAAAGTCAGATGGTTTTTGTGTGCCAATGAAAAGGTGATTAGCTACACCTCATTTTAGGAAGGGGGTGATCCTTAACTTACATAGAAGAAATAGCCCTATATATAGCCTACAGTAGAATCAAAAGTGGATTCACAATGTCTATGTCATGTTTCACCCTGAACTTTCTTGATCCTTCACTCCACCCATAGTCTAGCAGCTGTCACATGGCAGGGCCCCAATTAGAGGTCCTAAACTTTTAAGCTGAATGACAGAAAGTTTGGTTTAGTGCTGACTGGGTTGAAGCTTAAACATGTTATCCTAAACTCAGGCAGAAGTCAAGGATCACTGTACATCCCAGGTCTAAGATCCACAGGGACATAGGGATTAAAGACTAACACAGGTATTTCCATGCACCACATGGTGCAACACTTTAGCACAATTAAATAAGATAGCTTAACACTAGGATGGGGCAGGGATTTATTAGAATTTAGGTCTCCCGGATCCTAGGATCCACAAAAGCTCCACCAGAACATGGGGGTGGATCTGAGGACTAACAACGGTTCCTTCAGGCACCATTAGGTGCAATACTTCAGCACTGTTGAAGGATATGGAGAGGGGCTTAGCTGCATGAGCAAGCAGAGAGTCATCTCAGATTGGCCCCAAGCCAAGACCCTATGTACTGCCTGGGCCTGGGATCCAACATAGCTTGACAGGGGTACAGGAGAAGATCTGGGGACTAACAGCCTCGTCCAAGCCTTTCAGCCCTGTTGAAAGACACTGAAAGGGGATTAGCACCAGTAGTGAAGATTTATCTCAACTTATTCAAAAGCCAGAGCCCTATGCACCACATAACTTTAGAATCCAAGATAGTTCAACAGGGACACGGATGAATCTGAGGTCTACTAAGGTTTTTCAAGTCACCACAAGGTTCAGCTCTTCAGCACTGGTGAAAGACAAGAAGAAGGCAAAAAACCAAGGTCCCTTATACCTCTTGGCCCTAAGATTCAAGATAGCTTTCCACCATTAGATGTGGCTCTTCAAAACTGTTGAAAGACAAGGAGAGGGGCTTAGCATCAGGAAGAAATGGAGATTGGTCTTAACTTGGTCAAATGTCAAGGCCCCATGTACCTTCTGCCTTTAGGATTCAAGATAGTTCCACATGAGACACGGGAATAAATCTGAGGACTAATAAAGGTTCACCCAAGTACTACAAATGCAACTCTTCAACACTGTTGAAAGACAAGGAGAGGGGCTTAGCATCAGGAAGAAATGGAGATTGGTCTTAACTTGGTCAAAAGTCAAGGCCCCATGTACCTTCTGCTTTTAGGATTCAAGATAGTTCCACATGAGACACAGGAATAAATCTGAGGACTAATAAAGGTTCACCCAAGTACTACAAATGCATCTCTTCAGCCCTGTTGAAAGACAAGGAGAAGTGTTTAGCAACACATGGAGGTGTAAACTTATCTCAAGCTGCCACAAGCCAAGGTCCAATCGTCCTAAGATCAAAGATAGCTCCACATGGACATAGGGACTGCTGACTAACACACTTTCTTCATGGCACTGCAAGGTGCAGCACTTCAGCACTGCTAATCTCAATTTGTACAAAATTGAGGCCTATGTACCACCTAGGCCTACAATTCAAGATGGCTTAATGGGGATGCAGGGACTGATTTGAACACCAAGACAGGTACTTGAAGGCATCTCAAGATCCCTGCACTTCAGTACTGTTGGTACTAGAAATGTTTATGGCCAGGTCTGGTACATACTAACTTTCTTTCTTTCTTTCTCCCTTGGTTTCATTCTTTCTTGCCTGCACACCAGATTCATGGCACCTGTATAGTGACAGATGACGAATGCTCTCCCAGTAATTTCACACATGCATGGGCCGACACACGCCTGTTGCTACCACGGGCGATGAGAGGAGGGGAGCCGCGTGGCCGCCTGACAATCTGCAGACAGTTTTATTTGGAAGAATTCAGCACGGCACCTGTACAAGTGACAGAACGTCCCCCTCCAGAACTGAACTCTGGGCTACGCGGTGGATCATTAGCATTCCGTTCGATGCCCATCCCCCGGCTGCTCGATGCGTCGAGCGGCTGCTCGTGTCTCCGGGTCCGGAGCTGGGAAGGGGGAACGGCGGATGAGCAGCTGCCAACCAGCTGGGCCAGTCACTTGCGTTGAACACTTGATAATGTCTTGTTTTCACAAAATATGTTCGACTTTTGTTGTGAGCGGCCATGTGTGACTCAGAGGTGCTGCTAGATTCCAGGAGGCTCTTTCTACTCCTGATTACTTTCTGTATTATTTAATGCGTTCAAGTTGCGCGCTGTGTCCTCTGCAATCACGGCGGTGCATGGCAGTTAATGGCCTTCTCTATACAGGGGAAAGATTTCAGCTTCTGCCTCGAACTTTCCAAAGGAAGAGGTCTCTATGGAAAAAAATGCTGTTCTTGTCCAAAAAAAAAAAGAACTATAGAGTATAGATGTAGAGTGTGAGGATACAAACACACCCAGGAACCCCGACAATGAAGTCCACAGATATTTATGTATCAGAATAAAAAAAAAAAATTGGTAATGACTTATTTCATTCTTTGTTGCATTGGCTTGCTGCTGATCTCCTGCAACTTCTTCACAGTCACTTCCTGTCTACATGCAACCCAACGAGGGTTTTATGGCGATTCTCAGGCCCGATGGTGATACCAGTGACCTAGCTTGTCAAACCCTCAGTAGGAGAATGTGACTTCAACACTCACCCATTTTTTATTGGGGACCTAGTTCTCGAATGGCAAGGTCTATGTATAGCAACACCCTACGTGCAAATTGTTGTGTGTTCACATGCGCTTCTGGCTTCAGTTATGGTGTTTTGTTTTTGCTCCTTGCACTGGGGGCTTGAAAAAAAAAATAGCGAAGCCATGATGGAACGTGTGGGTCTTGGGGTTGACCCTTAAGTCTATGGGGAGGATGTGTGGTCCTTAAATTCCTTCCTCCCTTGCCTTGGAGTTCTTTCTTTGGGTATGCCCTAACCTAGTACTTGGTGCTACGGCAGGAGAGGGGACAGCTGGGCCTTTCTGCTAGGTAGACCAGAGTACCTTGCCCCCATCAGGAATCTTGCACCCTGGGGGGGGGGTCAGGGAAGGGTCTTCTTTGGAAGGGGAACAGATGACACATCCTAGCATACTTGTGTTCACTTTTTTGGTTCATTTTGATGTTTAGTGTTTGCATATTGCACCATGGGCTCGATTAACCACTTGCCGCTCACCCACAGTACACTTACCACTTACTGCGAGTGGGCGGCATGGTCAGGCTGCATCACATACATATACGTCATCGAGCCTGCTCCGGGTTAGGTGCGTAAAGAGGATAGCAGCTCCTGGTACTCAGCCGCTTTGAGCTGCCCAGGGATCATGTGATTGCATAGCAATCACATGATCACAATATCAACAAAACTGAGGATAGCAGCTCCTGGTACTCAGCCGCTTTGAGCTGCCCAGGGATCATGTGATTGCATAGCAATCACATGATCACAATATCAACAAAACTGTTACAAATGAATCTCATTATTTGCTGTGATTGCAATGCTGTGATTTGCCCACAGCAATCACATGGTACCTGGGCCAATCACAGAACCCTGCACCATGTGATTAGCTGTAGCCTTACACAGATCATCAGTAATCACATCTGATGTAACCCATTTGCCCACAGCTATCGCATGGTACCTGGGCCAATCACAGAACCCTGTACCATGTGATTATCTGTAGCCAATCACAGATCATCAGTAATCACATCCGATGTAACCCATTTATGATAGTTCAAAACATTGCTGTTACAGTAATCACTGTAACAGCAATCAAAGTGTAAAAAGAAAAAAAAAATCCCTGCTCACCCCTGCCCCAGAGCCCCCAAAGTAATACTGTGTCACTATGGAGATACTGAACTACTCTGATGAAAGTATGAAAAAAAAGAAAAGAAAAAAATTGTTTAAAAAAATTAAAAAAATTTTTTTAACCACTTCCTGTCTGGACACTTTTCCCCCCTTCCAGTCCGGACACTTTCCCCCCCTTCCAGTCCGGACACTTTCACCCCCTTCCCCCCCAGGCCAATTTTCAGCTTTCAGCGCTATCACACTTTGAATGACAATTGCGCGGTCATGCAACACTGTACCCATATGAATTTTTTAGCATTTTTTTGAGACAGATAAAGCTTTATTTTGGGGGTATTTATTCACTGTTGGGATTTTGATTTTTTTTTTGCTATATAAATGAATAAATCCAAAATTTTTGAAAAAAAGTGTTTTTCTTATAAAATTTTACAAATACATAATCTTTCTTCATAAATCTTAACCAAAATGTATTCAGTTATCTTTTTAGTAAAAAAAAATAACCCAAATTAGTTTATAACCAAAAATTATAATTTTTCAAAACATTTTTTTACATTTTTTTATTTTTATTATTTGTTTTTTTTTAACATACTGTCACCCTAGCAGTACAGTGTCGCCATAGTGACCCTGTACTACTTGTGGGGGGGTGATGAAGAATTTTTTTTTATACACCGATTGCTTTTACACCCATAAAGGCTGTAAAAGCAATAATTTCTCCTTCTCTCTGGCTGCATTCTTGCAGCCATTGAGAAATACTGTGTGAGCTGTGATTGATCACAGCTTGTCACATGATAAAAGGCTGTTGTGAATAGCCCTGTACCATGTGACCTCTGTGATCATTCACAGATTTCACACGTAGTAAGCAATGATGTCGGAAGTGACATCTTGCTTACTACTATTCATGTGATCACTGATTGGCCAATCAGTGATCACATGATCGGGAGGTCTTGTACAGCGAACACAGCGGGCACCGGATCACGGTGCTGCGCACTCCCAGAGAGCGCGCACAATCCAAACTGGCAGGCGCCGTTTATGATCGCCAACCCACCCCTGCACTGCCGCCATCCAGCCGTTTATATATAGCGGCCGGACGGGAAGTGGTTAACATACTGTCACCAGTCAGTGTCCCTGATCACTGACACATCAGTCATATCCAGGGGCAGACTGACCATTTGGGCACCCGGGCACTGCCCGAGGGCCCGGGGTCAGTAGGGGGCCCCATGAGATGCCCCTAGTACCTTTTATAGGCTTTTTTGGGTGTGCTTTGAGTGTAGGTGAGGACACAGGGGGCCCCATGATCCCCTATTGCCCGGGGGCCCCATGAGTTGTCAGTCTGCCCCTGCTCCTAACCGGTCTTGTCAGAGCTTTACCCGTGCGATCTGCGTATGCTGCCCTTGCCTGGCTTTCGACGCGCTCGGCTGTCACACCGGACGCACCCAGCGGGGACCCGGAACTACCTGCAGAAAATCAGTGAAGTTCAGGAAGAGGACTGAGTACGGACCCGGAACAGAGAATCCCGTAACGCGTCCTAATCCGAGAGCGTTGCGTCACACGCCGACCAATGAAGAGGAATAACCAGCCAGGCCAGGGATTGTGCGCTCAGCAAAAACTCCAATCCCATTGGACCCCGTTCACACTCGGCCATTTGGAATAACAGGCAGAGTGGCCGCGATTCCACACGCCTGTTCAAATTGCGTGGCAATCGCTGCAAAAGGCGCAACACACGTATGGGTGTCCTTCAATCCAAATGGCCCCCCAAACGCGATGCGATTTTGCCACAATTTTTGCTTGGCGAAAAGTGACATCTTGCTTACTACTATTGGCCAATCAGTGATCACATGATCGGGAGTATCGCGGTGCCGCGCGCTCCCAGGGAGCGCGCACAATCTAAACTGGCAGGCGCCGTTTATGAATGGCAACCCGCCCCTGCACTGCCACCATCCGGCCGTTTATATACAGCGGCCGGAAGGGAAGTGGTTAACATACTGTCGCCAGTAAGTGTCCCTGATCACTGACACATCAGTCATATCCAGGGGCAGACTGACCATTTGGGCACCCGGGCACTGCCCGAGGGCCCGGGGTCAGTAGGGGGCCCCATGAGATGCCCCTAGTACCTTTTATAGGCTTTTTTGGGTGTGCTTTGAGTGTAGGTGAGGACACAGGGGGCCCCATGATCCCCTATTGCCCGGGGGCCCCATGAGTTGTCAGTCTGCCCCTGCTCCTAACCGGTCTTGTCAGAGCTTTACCCGTGCGATCTGCGTATGCTGCCCTTGCCTGGCTTTCGACGCGCTCGGCTGTCACACCGGACGCACCCAGCGGGGACCCGGAACTACCTGCAGAAAATCAGTGAAGTTCAGGAAGAGGACTGAGTACGGACCCGGAACAGAGAATCCCGTAACGCGTCCTAATCCGAGAGCGTTGCGTCACACGCCGACCAATGAAGAGGAATAACCAGCCAGGCCAGGGATTGTGCGCTCAGCAAAAACTCCAATCCCATTGGACCCCGTTCACACTCGGCCATTTGGAATAACAGGCAGAGTGGCCGCGATTCCACACGCCTGTTCAAATTGCGTGGCAATCGCTGCAAAAGGCGCAACACACGTATGGGTGTCCTTCAATCCAAATGGCCCCCCAAACGCGATGCGATTTTGCCACAATTTTTGCTTGGCGAAAAGTGACATCTTGCTTACTACTATTGGCCAATCAGTGATCACATGATCGGGAGTATCGCGGTGCCGCGCGCTCCCAGGGAGCGCGCACAATCTAAACTGGCAGGCGCCGTTTATGAATGGCAACCCGCCCCTGCACTGCCACCATCCGGCCGTTTATATACAGCGGCCGGAAGGGAAGTGGTTAACATACTGTCGCCAGTCAGTGTCCCTGATCACTGACACATCAGTCATATCCAGGGGCAGACTGACCATTTGGAAACTCGGGCACTGCCCGAGGGCCCAGGGTCAGTAGGGGGCCCCATGAGATGCCCCTGGTACCTTTTTCATAGGCTTTTTTGAGTTTGGGTAAGGACATAGGGGCCCCATGATCCCCTGTTGCCCGGGGGCCCCATGAATTGTCAGTCCGCCCCTGGTCATATGATGACATTGTACTGCTCTGGTGACAATATTTAGAAAAAAAAAAAAGATTTGTAGTGCAGTGCTGAATAGCAAAAACTGGTCTTATCATGAAGGGGATGAACCAATCCGGAGCTCAAGCAGTTAAAAGAAAAACTCCTTTTTTTTTATTGGATATTTATTGGATGGAGTCGGGAAGAATTTGAATATTCATTGCTGCCTGCATTAAGCTAGGTAGATTCAATTTTACATTTATCACCAAAATAAAACAGGTAAGAGTAAATCTTCCAATGAGGACACCCGTTCTGTATAAAAGGGGAATCCCTCTCACTTTTAAAGCATTTCCTGTCACCTTTCTGGGACAAGAAATGAGGGGAAGTCTCTCCAAAGGGATCCAGACAGCAAAATATAAACTGAGAGGGGTTTAAATGTTGAACTGGATTAGCAATTTTTGTCTAAATCCATTCATCATGTGTATTCTTCCTTGAATCTTGGTGTGTTTTGTGTATTTCTTCCAGATCTAGACATCCAATGTGATACTTTACCTCTGTGCAGAGCTTCCCTACCTTTACAAGATAATACCTAGGTTTGCCAAGGCATTTGATTTTTCTGCTGTGGCTATTGAGGAATACATACAGTATAAATTATAGCTCTTGTGCGCAGAGTTCAGTTTTAATTTTTCTAGCAAAACGTAAAATTTTGTCTGTGCGTTCACGTTCATTTTTGTGCTCATGGTCAAATATACAAATAAGGCCCCAATGGCTGATCTCTAATCCATTGTGTCTCTCTTTTATTTCAGGTATTTATATAGCGCTGTCAATTTATGCAGCGCTTTACATATATATTGTACATTCACATCAGTCCCCACCCCCGAGGAGCGTACAATCTAAGGTCCCTAACGCTCAAGGGGTGTACAATCTGAAGTCCCTAACTCACATTCATACATACACATACTAGGGCCAATTTAGATAGGAGCTTATTAACCTACCAGCATGTCGGGAGGAAACCCGAGTACCTGGAGGAAACCCACGCAGGCACAGGGAGAAAATGCAAACTCAAGACAGGTGGCACCGTGGTTGGGATTCAAACCAATGACCCTAGTGCTGCCGGGTGGAAGTGCTCACCATTTAGCCACTGTGCTGCCCACTGTGCTCTTTCAGGAGAAGAGGCTGTTCCTTACAGACAGGTTTCCACACTTTTTTATGATCCATGTTGTGTATTAATTTGTGAAGAAGTGTTTTTTGTGCTCATTTTCTTTTCTCTAGTTTTCACAAATTAGACCCTGTATCCTCAAACCACAGAGCAAAGGTAGGACACACAAAAAAAAACCCAATATTGTATTTACTCTACTGTATTAGTAACTTTCTGCTGAAATAGCGGTCATTTTTTCTATCAGGCCATACATTCTGGGAGGTGGCACATGGAAAGGGTTTTCTTCCAATGCATAAAGTCCAGCGAGAGTTCACAGAAAAGAACAAATCTAAGTTGACATTGATATGTCCTCGTTGACTCCACTATTGGGCACAGACGATAGAGCGAGAGAGAGATCTAAAAATAACAATACGGCAAAGCAATGAAATGGACAAAGCCTTTAGCTCATGTCCCAGAGTCAAGATAAAATCCTAAGCTGGCATTGAGAACAGGAACCAGCGCTGTAAGGCTAGGCATATCAAAATTGTGAAAAAAAATCTGAAAATTGCAACAAGGATCTGTGATGTAAGTTAATTGCCAACTCCAGCTAATATTTTGTAACAAAATTTCATTTTTTTGCTGTCTTTGTTTATATTGGAAAGACTTCCTTTACTCCCTGTCTTGGTAAGAGATTATGTTGACAAAAAAATTATTTGGATTGTTTCCAAGGAGGCCAGAGCAGATACTCTTGTGTGTTTGTAGGTGGCTCAAGCATAGAGCTCAGATAGTTGAGTACCCCAAGCCTGGAGATCATATAGTTACATGTCTCAAGCCTGGAGCTCAGATAGTTGAGTACCCCAAGCCTGGAGATCATATAGTTACATGTCCCAAGCTTGAAGCTCAGATAGTTAAGTACTCCAAGCTTGGAGATCATATAGTTACATGTCCCAAGCCTGGAGCTCAGATAGTTGAGTGTCCCAAGCCTGGAACTCAGATATTTGAGAGTCCTAAACTTGGAGCTCAGATAGTTTAGTTTCTCAAGTTTAGAGCTCTGATAGTTGAGTGTTCCAAGCCTGAAGCCCAGACAGTTGAGTATCCCAAGCCTGGAACTCAGATAGTTGAGTGTCCCAAGCTTGCAGCTCAGACAGTTAAGTGTCCCAAGTCTGGAGCTTATATAGCTGCATGTCCCAAGCCTGGAGCTCTGATAGTTGAGTACCTCAAGCTTGGAGCTCATATGTTGCATGTTCTAAGACTGGAGCTCGGATAGTTGAGTGTCTTAAGCTTGCAGCTCAGAAAGTTGAGTGTCCCAAGACTGGAGCTCAGATAATTGAGTGTCCCAAGCCTGGAACTCAGATATTTAAGTGGCCCAAGCTTGTAACTCAGATAGTTTGGTTTGTGAAGTTTAAAGCTCTGATTGTTGAATGTCCCAAGCTTGGAGCTCAGATAGTTTAGTTTCTCAAGTTTAAAGCTCTGATAGTTGAGTTTCCCAAGCTTGGTGCTTGGATAGTTTAGTGTCCCAAGCCTGGAACTCAGATAGTTTAGTGTCCCAAGCTTGCAGCTCAAATAGTCAAGTGTCCCAAGTCTTGAGCTTATATACGTAGCTGCATGTCCCAAGCCTGGAGCTAAGATAGTTGAGTACCCAAAACCTGGAGGTTATATAGTTGCATGTCCCAAGCCTGGAGCTCAGATAGTTGAGTGTATCAAGCTTGGATCTCAGATAGTTGAGTACCCCAAATTTGGAGGTTATATAGTTGCATGTCCCAAGACTGGAGCTCATATAGTTGAGTGTCCCAAGCCTGGAACTCAGGTAGCTGAGTTTCCCAAGCCTGGTGCTCAAATAGTTGAGTGTCTTAACCCTGGAGCTAAGATTAATTTCCCCAATTTAGAGCTCTGATAGTTGTGTTCTTCAAGCCTGGTGCTCCAATAGTTGAGTGTCCCAAGGTTGATGCTCAGATAGTTTAGTTTCTCAAGTTTATAGCTCTGAAAGTTGAGTGTCCCAAGCCTGGAGCTCAGATAGTTGAGTGTATTAAGCTTGGATCTCAGATAGTTGAGTATTGCAAGCCTAGAACTCAGACAGTTGAGTGCCCTGTGCCTGGAGCACAGATACAGTAGTTGTGTATCCCAAGCTTGAAGCTTGAGTTGAGTTTGTAACCACTTTGCAGGGGAACCTTTATGGGGTAGTATAGCTCTACATGCATTTGCTAATGCATCCAACAAAACATGATTTTTTTAACCTAAAATGTTGAAACAGTTTAATTAGGCTTTTCATGATGACTAGTTAACTGACTTTTTTAGATTCATTTTCCCAATTTAAAGCTCTGATAGTTGTGTTTTTCAAGCCTGGAGCTCCAATAGTTGAATATCCCAAGGTTGATGCTCAGATAGTTTAGTTTCTCAAGTTTATAGCTCTGAAAGTTGAGTGCCCCAAGCCTGGAGCTCAGATAGTTGAGTGTACCAAGCCTGGAGCTCAGATAGTTGAGTGTCTCAAGCCTAGAACTCAGACAGTTGAGTGCCCTGTGCCTGGAGCTCAGATAGTTGTGTATCCCAAGCCTGAAGCTTGAGTTGAGTTAGGAACCACTTTGCAGAGGAACCTTTAGGGGGTAGTATAGCTCTACATGCATTTGCTAATGTATCCAACAAAAAATGATTTTTTTTAACCCAAAATGTTGAAACAGTTTAATTAGGCTTTCATGATGACTAGTTAACTGACTTTTTTAGATTAATTTTTCCAATTTAAAGCTCTGATAGTTGTGTTTTTCAAGCCTGGAGCTTCAATAGTTCAGTGTCCCAAGGTTGATGCTCAGATAGTTTAGTTTCTCAAGTTTATAGCTCTAAACGTTGAGTGTCCCAAGCCTGGAGCTCAGATAGTTGAGTGTCCCAAGCCTGGAGCTCAGATAGTTGAGTGTACCAAGCCTGGAGCTCAGATAGTTGAGTGTATCAAGCTTGGATCTCAGATAGTTGAGTATCCCAAGCCTAGAACTCAGACAGTTGAGTGCCCTGTGCCTGGAGCTCAGATACAGTAGTTGTGTATCCCAAGCCTGAAGCTTGAGTTGAGTTAGGAACCACTTTGCAGAGGAACCTTGATGGGGTAGTATAGGTCTACATGCATTTGCTAATGCATCCAGCAAAAAATTATTTTTTAACCTAAAATGTTGAAACAGTTTAAATAGGCTTTCGTGATGACTAGTTAACTGACCTTTATACATTTACACCCACCTATTTTGTCCTCTTCAATTTATCAGAGGTAGTCAGGTGTAAACGGACAGCAGAGTTGATTTACTCCCAGCCACCCATACAGCAAAATGGGCTCTGTCCATGTCCGCTCTACGCACACTGAGTTGGCATGGATTTGTCATCCACCTGCTCTGCTCTGATCTGATGGAACAGAGGCCGAAGCTTTCACCCTGTGTGAAAGAGGCCAAAGCTTTCACCTGCACATCTTTTAATTTGATACACCTGGAATATACACAAAAGGAAATGCTGGGGATTTCACATGTTTAATCTACCTACTTGTCCCAATGACTTGGAAAGTATTTAAGACATCAGCCTGATGGCCAGCCAACTAGCATTTTCAAAACAAAACACCAGCAGTGGAAGCCTACATGTACTTTAAGTAGAAGATTCGGTGCAGCTTTGGTTAGCTTGTGATGATGTTGGATGGTATATTACATTCTCTACCGTTACAAGGAAATAAGGTAAATGTGTTAATTGGTTGTGTTTGGTGGTTTCAGCAGCTCCCAAGTGTAAAACAACATCCTGTTTTTCCATCTGAGTGGAGATCTTTCATTTGCATCACTCCATTTACAGCATGTGAAGCAGAAAGAATGGAGCATGGGCTGGCCATGTATATTTCAATGTAGCAATTACTGGAAGCTGTGCGGAACACCGAGATGGACAGTGAAGATAATACCAAACATAATCCATCATACATTAGGGTTACACTGCCAACATGGCATGCTGTGTTAATTACATCAATTAGGAGCCCGTGTATGGAAGTCATTGACATAGGAAGGGGAGGATATTCCGGCATTTCTGTGCAGAAAATCAAAGATTTAAAAAAAAAAATTGGGGGTATAGGTATGAGAAACGGGGGTGGGGGGCACCTTTACTCCTGTAAGATCTAGTATCAGGAAGAATAAAGATTAGAAAAATTCTGCATTTCACTCAATTCTCACATTTTCAGATGTGTAAAGTTAAGTTTCAAGGATTCTAGGAATTAAGATTCTCTACCACTGTCATTCTCACTGTTATGGAGACCAGGTCCCAGTAAATTCTTAAAAAAAAATAATGATCAATAATAAAAGTATGGCAAAACAAAATATGTGTTGAAATGCTGGAAGTATCTAGATGGGGTGACATTGTGGGTGGGAATGGGGGTTCTGGAAGGGGTTAGGGGACTCTGCAGAAGACTTTGGACTCTGCAGGGGATGAGATTTCTGGAGAGAGCTTGAGGCAACCATGGGCCAACTATAGGAGATGGGGTCTTTCCAGGAGGCTGGGGGCTTTTCAGGGGCACTGGGGGAAACTGCTGAAGGTTGAAGACACTGGGGGCTGAGGGCTCTGTAGTCAGCTAGGGAAAACTGCAGGGTGCTGGGGAGCACTTTAGGAGGTTGGTGAGCACTTTGGGCGCTGGGGTCTCTCAGGGGCTCTGGGAGTACAGTGGAAATTTGAGATGTACTGCAGGTCATTATGGGAGGTTGGGGGGCACTATAGTAGCTAAGACGTACTGCGGAAGGTTAGGGGGTCTGCAGCTGGCTGGAGACCAAGGAGAAGATAGGCCTGTGGCCCGGAGGTTGGTGAGCACTTTGGGCGCTGATGTCTCTCAGGGGCTCTGGGAGTACTGTGGAAATTTGAGATTTTCTGCAGGTCATTATGGGAGGTTGGGGGGCACCATAGTAGCTAAGAGGTACTGCGGAAGGTTAGGGGGTCTGCAGCTGGCTGGAGACCAAGGAGAAGACAGGCCTGTGGCCCGGAGGTTGGTGAGCACTTTGGGCGCTGAGGTCTCTCAGGGGCTCTGGGGGTACTGTGGAAATTTGAGATTTTCTGAAGGTCATTATGGGAGGTTGGGGGCACCATAGTAGCTAATAGGTACTGTGGAAGGTTAGGGGGTCTGCAGCTGGCTGGAGACCAAGGAGAAGATAGGCCTGTGGCCCCGCAGCAGGCCACGGCCCTGTGGTTGAGAACTACTGCTCTTGTTGTCATAAGTAAAATTCCTGTAGAAAAATAGAATGGTGATGGCTGAGAAAGACTAAGTGGTTCATAAATATCTACTCCCTTTTTATTTATTTATTCAGGCTGTGGCTGCTTTCTGAAGAAAACCAACTGTAGACTTTGCACACCTTATTTTGATACCCTTGGAATGTATTGAGCTGATTTTACCTGAGAGTTCCTTTGGGCATTAAGTTCCTGCAGTCTCGGCTCCTATTTTTTTTATCCTGTGGACCTTTCACCATTTTTGGACTTGTTCTAACTTATCAATATCATTTTGTAAGGCCGCATTCACATTGGTGTACTACGTGCGAGGACCGTGTTTGCCCGCATGGAGATAAACAGGTGTTCTGTGAACCCCCATGCAGGTTGTCCCATTCATATTAATCGGGATGACACAGACACAGTTGCTGCTGCCAGTTTAACATGAATGGGACTATGAACAAGCATGGAATTTACTGGAGTCTTTTTCCTGGAAAAAGACACTGACAAGGAGAGGCTCTCCTTGTCACCCTGATTAAGAGGGCCACTGCACCCTCCAATCAGTGTCTTGTTCCTGATATGAGACACCAATAAATTTCATATTTGGATTTACTGGTTCCCTGGCTTACTTTGCAATTGGATTATAATGGCAGCACTGTATAACTCAGTGTTTCTCAACCTTTTTTTCGGTCAAGGCACCCTTTAAAATTATGGAGAGTCCTGAGGCACCCTTTAAAATCATGGACAGTCTTGAGGCACCCCATTGTAAAATGGGGTGCCACAAGACTGTCCATCATTTTAAAAGGGCACCCCATTCTAAAATGTGAAAAACTATTCTAATAGTTTTATATACCACAGCGACACCCACACACGTAGGACACCCAACATTAGAGGTGATGTATTCTTTCAAAGCAAATACACTTTTGCACACTGGTACAGACTAGTATTCCTATGTTTCTCTTGTCAGTATTTATCCATGACTGAGTTATTGTGAACCCAGCATTGATGGAGAGGGGCAGGGGAAGGGAAAACTAAGATTCTGTGAAGGCAGCTAACATCCTCCTTATCAACTGATGATGTCATTGGTTGTCAGGATGCCGGCGGCTAGAAGGTCATAATGGCGCACAATGAAGACCTGTGGCTTTGTGTAACCAAAAGTCAGGCTTGTTCCACCCGCTGGCTTGTATACAAGTTTTGGGCAATTTTTAGACATTTTGCCAAGGCACCCCTGAAAAATCCTCAAGGCACCCTGGTTGAGAAGGGCTGGTCTAACCATGCACCCACCCTACACTGGGGTATTCAAAGTCTGTGTGGTATGGTACAATGATCCCCACATGTTCCCAGTTCTAAAAACAGCAATTTCAGGAAAAGTAAAAAAAAAATCTGTGTAAGGGACCCAGTGGAGGGTGTATGATAGGTGTCAAGGAGGACACCCTAACTACCTTCAAAACATAGACCCACCAAGTTGCAACCATGTGCAGTTCAATCAATTGTGGCCCCGTTGACCTGAATGGGTCACGCTGAATGCGACATGTCATTTAAAACCGCGATTCGACTGCCTGCTTTTTACGCCCCCCCTGACTTCCCCTGGGAACAATCCCTATGCATTTAAAGTAATTAAAGTTATCAGGAGCTGTGTAGTCTGAATAAGAGAAGACACAAACTTACATGAAACAACAACTTTTTATAGGGCATGTGTTGTGCTTTTGTTCACGTCTATAATGGGAATGCAAGAGGTCAAATGTGCCTGTCAATGAACTTCAAATGACTGCAGAAGCCCAGAGATCCATTTTAAACTGTAAGATAATGAATGCTGTAACAAATACTATCAAGGCCAAAACAGCAGACAGGAAGTGAATGTGAACCAAGCATTGTGGTTATTTCACATCACTAGAGACTGCAGATAGTCTATCAAACAAGCAGAGAATCGGTGGTAGGCTTGAGATAAGGGTGACTGCCATTATGAGGTACCACAAAACAGCCCGCATATCAAATGCTTGCCTAATATGTCCTCTATATGTGTGCCATTATGCACACATATATTGTTACACACCCACATGGAAGAAAAATGTATTTGAAATATATTTTAAAAATATTCTTCCCAAATATAATGACATACAGTCAAGTACATAAATATTGGGACATCGACACAATTCTAACATTTTTGGCTCTATACACCACCACAATGGATTTGAAATGAAATGAACAAGATGTGCTTTAACTGCAGACTGTCAGCTTTAATTTGAGGGTATTTACATCCAAATCAGGTGAACGGTGTAGGAATTACAACAGTTTGCATATGTGCCTCCCACTTGTTAAGGGACCAAAAGTAATGGGACAAATGGCTTCTCAGCTGTTCCATGGCCAGGTGTGTGTTATTCCCTCATTATCCCAATTACAATGAGCAGATAAAAGGTCCAGAGTTCATTTCAAGTGTGCTATACTGTATGTCTTTAAAAATACAAATCTACATTTTTGGAATGCATTTACAAATATATGTAAAAATATATGTTAAAATTACTTTTTTATATGTTAAAAAAACTGAAGAAAATATTTTTTTAAATGTTTTTTAACATATAAAAAAATATTTGTAACATATTTTTACATATATTTGTAAATGCATTCCAAAAATGTAGATTTGTATTTTTAAAGACATACAGTATATTTTTGAAATGTATTTTTAAAAATATTTGTCATATATTTTGTAATAAAAACGCATTTCAACATGCAGTATACCTTAGATTGTACACCCCTTGAGGGTTAGGGACTGATGTGAATGTACAATATATATGTAAAGCGCTGCGTAAGTTGATGGCGCTATATAAGTACCTGAAATAAATAAAATAAATAAATGCAGTATATATATATATATATATATATATACATATATATATATATATATATATATATATATATACATATATATATATATATATATATATATATATACCGTATTTGCCGGCGTATAAGACGACTTTTTACCCCTTAAAAATCTTCTCAAAAGTCGGGGGTCGTCTTATACGCCGGTATACGGCATACTGACACTTTTTAGGGGGGCGGCGCGTTGCCGCCACCGCCCCCCCCCCTTCCCCCAATGGAAGGGACATTAAGTACAGGGGTGGGCAGCGGCTGTTTCTTACCTGGTTCCGGTCCCACGACGATCCGGTCCAGGAAGCGCGGCTGCGCCTTCAGTTCAGTCACTGGATGTTCGTGCGGCTGCTCGGCTCCTCCTCCTCACCAGTGATTGGCCGCCAGAACTGTAGCTCAGGAAAGGCACACAGGTGGCCAATCACCGGCGAGGGGGTGGAGCCGAGCGGCCCCGCGAAAATCGAGTGCAGGACCAGCAGGTAAGTGGTCAGTGTAGAGGTGCTGCTGCAACCACATATGCTGGCTGCAGCAGCACCATACGAGAACAGGGTCAGCAAGTGTCAGTGGGAGGAATAGTGCCCCATCATTGGTGTCACTGATACCAATGATGGAGCACTATTCCTCCCACTGATACCAATGATGGGGCACTATTCCTCCCACTGACACCAACGATGGGGCACTATTCCTCCCACTGACACCAACGATGGGGCACTATTCCTCCCCCCCACTGACACCAACGATGGGGCACTATTCCTCCCCCCCACTGACATCAACGATGGGGCACTATTCCCCCCCCCCCACTGACACCAATGATGGGGCACTATTCCACCCCCCACTGACACCAATGTTGGGACACCATTCCTCCTACTGACACCAATGATGGGGCACTATTCCCCCCACTGATACTAATGATGGGGCACTATTCCTCCCACTGATACCAATGATGGGGCACTATTCCTGCCACTGATACCAATGATGGGGCACTATTCCTGCCACTGATACCAATGATGGGGCACTATTCCTGCCACTGATACCAATGATGGGGCACTATTCCTGCCACTGATACCAATGATGGGGCACTATTCCTGCCACTGGTGTGCATTGTAAGAGGGGTAGTCTTATACGGCGAGTATAGCTCAAACACTAAATTTTAGCAGGAAAAGTAGGGGGGTCGTCTTATACGCCCAGTCGTCTTATACGCCGGCAAATACGGTATATGTATATATATATATATATATATATATTGGCCATATTCAATATGTTTAATAAATAAATATATACAGTCAGGTCCATAAATATTGGGATATCAACACAATTCTAACATTTTTGGCTCTATACACCACCACAATGGATTTGAAATGAAACAAACAAGATGTGCTTTAACTGCAGACTGTCAGCTTTAATTTGAGGGTATTTACATCCAAATCAGGTGAACAGTGTAGGAATTACAACAGTTTGCATATGTGCCTCCCACTTATTAAGGAACCAAAAGTAATGGGACAGAATAATAATCATACATCAAACTTTCACTTTTTAATACTTGGTTGCAAATCCTTTGCAGTCAATTACAGTCTGAAGTCTGGAATGCATAGACATCACCAGACGCTGGGTTTCATCCCTGGTGATGCTCTGCCAGGCCTCTACTGCAACTGTCTTCAGTTCCTGCTTGTTCTTGGGGCATTTTCCCTTCAGTTTTGTCTTCAGCAAGTGAAATGCTCAATCGGATTCAGGTCAGGTGATGGACTTGGCCATTGCATAACATTCCACTTCTTTCCCTTAAAAAACTCTTTGGTTGCTTTTGCAGTCTGCTTTGGGTCATTGTCCATCTGCACTGTGAAGCGTCCAATGAGTTCTGAAGCATTTGGCTGAATATGAGCCGATAATATTCCCGAAACACTTCAGAATTCATCCTGCTGCATTTTTCAGCAGTCACATCATCAATAAATACAAGAGAACCAGTTCCATTGGCAGCCATACATGCCCACGCCATGACACTATCACCACCATGCTTCACTGATGAGGTGGTATGCTTAGGATCATGAACAGTTGCTTTCCTTCTCCATACTCTTCTCTTCCCATCACTCTGGTACAAGTTGATCTTGGTCTCATCTGTCCATAGGATGTTGTTCCAGAACTTTGAAGGCTTTTTTAGATGTCGTTTGGCAAACTCTAATCTGGCCTTCCTGTTTTTGAGGCTCACCAATGGTTTCCATCTTGTGGTGAACCCTCTGTATTCACTCTGGTGAAGTCTTCTTTTGATTGTTGACTTTGACACACATACACCTACCTCCTGGAGAGTGTTCTTGATCTGGCCAACTGTTGTGAAGGGTGTTTTCTTCACCAGGGAAAGAATTCTTCGGTCATCCACCACAGTTGTTTTCCGTGGTCTTCCGGGTCTTTTGGTGTTGCTGAGCTCACCGGTGCGTTCCTTCTTTTTAAGAATGTTCCAAACAGTTGTTTTGGCCATGCCTAATGTTTTTGCTATCTCTCTGATGGGTTTGTTTTGTTTTTTCAGCCTAATGATGGCTTCACTGATAGTGACAGCTCTTTGGATCTCATCTTGAGAGTTGACAGCAACAGATTCCAAATGCAAATAGCACACTTGAAATGAATTCTGGACCTTTTATCTGCTCATTGTAATTGGGATAATGAGGGAAAAACACACACCTGGCCATGGAACAGCTGAGAAACCAATTGTCCCATTACTTTTGGTCCCTTAATAAGTGGGAGGCACATATGCAAACTGTTGTAATTCCTACACCGTTCACCTGATTTGGATGTAAATACCCTCAAATTAAAGCTGACAGTCTGCAGTTAAAGCACATCTTGTTCGTTTCATTTCAAATCCATTGTGGTGGTGTATAGAGCCAAAAATGTTAGAATTGTGTTGATGTCCCAATATTTATGGACCTGACTGTATATATATATTTATTAAATATATTTTGAAATATGTTGAATATGGCCAAAATTGTAGCATTTCAAATATATTTCGATATCTTTGGTCTGAATATTTTTAAAATATATTTCAAATATATTTTTCTTCCATGTGGGATCATTTACAAAACATACATAATATAGTTATTTAAGATAAGCGAATGTGCCTCACATGTACACTAAAACATTCCAAAAAGACTTCAGTTCCTCGTTAGCGTTCACCATGACCCATGGCGGGTTAGGGTGCCGGTAGGTTGTACTGTTTTATATGGAGGTGGAAGAAGTACATCAGACCATGACAAGCTTTCCAAATCCCAATCATGTCAGAGCTTTTCTTTTAGACTTCTTTCACATGAATGCCGGGCTGTGAGGTAAGGCTGCCTTTGTTCACCTTCAATGATAATATTCATTCCAGCGCCCATTCAGCCCGCTCCGAGGCTGCGGCTCTCTGCAGGATAAAGCCTCAGTCTTTTCATGTATTCAGGGAAAAGCCCTAAGGCTGAATTACACAGGAAGTCAGCCATACGTTGAAATAAAGCCGCATTACTAAAGCCAACCCGGTATATTAATAACAGTTTTTATTAACTAATAGGCGGGTGTAGCCATGGCTCTATGTTCTGGAGATTAAAAGGAGATTACAAAAAAAAGTATAAAGAAAAATAGTGAATAAGGAAAGATGCTTTCATTGTAGGATCAGTAACTAAAGAAGAGAGGATCTGGATACATTCATTTTCTGTAATTGAATAAATGTGAAAAAAAAAAAATCACAAGATATAATTAAAGCATTTTTTATCTCGTTCTCTCTCTATCCCTTTCTATATAGTGTGTGCATATATATATATATATATATATATATATATATTTACAATATATGATATTAACATATATATCCTGTATTCACAGCTCAATGATGCTCATGCTGCAATCCTCGTCTTCTCTCCAGCACTGTCCACCGCAGTACCCCTTCTTCACCACAAGATGTCTTCAGTCTTCTAGGTAGATGGCCAGCATTATTTGAACCTGAGGACTGAGGACACGCTGTGAGTGAAGGGTGTCATTGACCCGCCCGTGACCACAGCAACCTAGATTCATGGTGTAATAATGAAAATGCCGATGTTGTCGGATCTGCATAACTGAGGGACACCCAACACTGGGGCAGAATCCAAAGAGGACCCAGCACATGACATGATTGGCCTGATGGCTTAATAAAAAGTATCTAAACATTAAAAAAAGAGCTACCAGGAGTGGGGTACTGTTCAGAATCTTGGGGGTAGGGGTTAGTATCCAGAGTTGGACTTTAAGGTGTTTAACCACTTCAGCCCCCGCAATTTACCAGTACATATATGAGTAATACATAGGGATTTAGTAAAAGTAATCCTAGCAGCTAAATAGCTGCTGGATCGGTTTTACAAATGTTGGGAGGGATCACCCCAACTTCCCCCCCCACCACCACAAAAACCAACCCCCCCAATCCCCCAGTCACTTTCTGGTCCTTGAGGAACAGGAGAACCCAGGATTGAACCAGGAGGTTTTGCTGGCTTACAATAGAGCTGAACAGAGACTGGATCTTCCTTATCTTTATGGTATAAGAACTTGGAGGTGATGAGTATTTTGTCACTTCCGGTTTCTCCAGAACATAAACAAGACATTTTTGGCTTGGGAAAGCATCTGGACAAACCAATTTTGGTTTGAGCAGGTGATTTTAAGGGCGGAGGATAGATCTGGGGTCTAATAGATCACCCCAACTTCCCTCCCCCACCACCACCACCACAAACACCAACCCCCTCCTCCCAATCTTCTGGTCACTTTCTGGTACCTGAGGGACAGGAGAGCCCAGGACTGAACCCAGAGGTTTTGCTGGCTTACAGTAGAGCTGAACAGTGACTGGATATTCCTTATCTTTTTGGCTTGGGGAAGCATATGGACAAACCAATGTTGGTTTGAGCAGGTGATTTAAGGGCGGAGGACAGATCTGGGGTCTAATAGATCACCCCAACTTCACTCCCCACCACGACCACAAAGACAAACCCCATCAATCCCCTGGTCACTTTCTGGTCCTTGAGGGACAGTGTCAGGGTCCTGTCCATGGCAGAAGTTCTGGCATTTCTGCCAGTACTCTGCATGGCCGCAAAAGTACACATCAGCCTCAGTTTGGTGCCAGATGGCCTTTATAAGGAGGCTCATCACTTCCTCAAGTTGCTGGATGATCTCTAGCTCCCCGTGCCCTGTTCCTGTTTCCTTTGATTCTGACCTACGACCTCCTGTTACTAACTCGGCTTGCTCCTGGACCTGTCTACTCTGTTTAACCCCAGATCTGACCTCGGCTTGGCTTACGGATACTCTCTCTCTTGCTTCTTTGTGCATGACCTCGGCTATCCCATCTGACTACATCTGCTCTGATTCCCACCTGGTACCTGACCTTGGCTTGAACCGACTACCCAGTAAACATCTAAATCCTGGAAGGACTTGCATACCACACACAGGCGCCTCCTGTCTGCAGACCTATCTCCGTGCACTAGCTGTGCTTCTGAGTGGACCACCAACCAGCACTCCTACAGGCGACCTGTGCCACTTTGGGCCTGACTCCCGCTGTCCCACTCTCAGGGGAATCCGGAACTTCTCCATTGGCCTCCATCATCAAGTACGTGATAGACAGGAGAGCCCAGGACTGAACCCGGCGGTTTTGCTGGCTTACAATAGAGCTGAACAGGGACTGGATCTTCCTTATCTTTATGGTATAAGAACTTGGAGGTGATGAGTATTTTGATTTTGTCACTTCCGGTTTCTTCAGAATGTAAACAAGACATTTTTGGCTTGGGAAAGCATTTGGAGAAACCAATCTTGGTTTGAGCAGGTGCTTTTAAGGGCGGATGAGAGATCTGGGGTCTAATAGAACCCATATGTCTCAGTGAAGAGGACCTGTCATGTTTATGGCTATATCACAAGGGATGCTTTTATCCCTTATGATAGCAATAACATTGAGTTAAAAAAATAAAGGAACAGTGTTAAAAAAATAAAAATAAATATAATAAATAATAAGTGCCCCTCTCAATCCACTCACATGCAAAGGCAAATGCATACATAGGTCACGAACGCATATATAAACGGTGTTTGCAGCACACATGTGAGGCATCACCGCGAACGTTATAGTGAAAGCAATAATTCTAGCACCAAACTTCTTGTGAAACTCCAAACTGGTAACCTGTAAAGGCTTTCAAAGTGTCACCAATGGAGATGTTTAAGTACAGTAGTTTGTTGCCATACCACGAGCGTGCAGTTTTAAAGCATGACATGTTTAGTATCTACTTGCTCGGCGTAATATTGTATTGTGTTTATGTGCATTAAAATTCTCTCCATTGCCCTCCATCAACAGGTGTGTGATACTTATATTGTAAAGCATTGTGCAACCTGTTGGCGCTCTATAAATCCTGTATAATAATAATAATAATACCACAATAAACACACATTTGTTAATAAATTAGATTCTTCAAAGAACCTTTTGTTCAAAAACAGCCAGTGACCAAAGACTAGATCTCTTTGGTCACATATGGTTTGATCTTTCACCAGGGTGGATTGTCCCATTCTGATGAAAAAGATCAATCAAGAGTAATCGGCATCTGGAAGATACAATCGTTTTCTTGAAACAATTGTGATATTGAAGAAATGTTTCTTTACATGTATGGCAAGCAATAATGCAACCAAACCGACTTCAACAGGACTCCATGGAGGTCCTCCCAACACCTCCACCTATATATTAGCAATCGGCATTTTCTGGCTCGCTCCATGGCATGAGTCTTTGTGCAGCAAATTAAATCAGAATGCTGCGGGGACTCGCTTTGCCATAAAAAGGTGGATGAAAAAGCTCTCATTAAAGAAAGCTTTGTATTAGAGACTAGGAGGAAACATATGTTGTGTAAAGAAGATAGCACAGAGCAGTCATAATCTTGACAGCCTCGGAGATATAGGAGCTCGCTGTGGAGACAAGGAAACCGAAGACCTGACGAGAATATTGATGCCCGAAAATTATATTACCTAGAGATAAGCTCTGAAGTTTCCAATAAACTGAAACTCGCACGCAATACGGCCCCGCTACCCAGCGCCGAGGTGGAAGTTGGCGCATTGGTCAGCCAAGGAGTTAAAATAAAGAAACATCTTTGGAGAGATAGATCTGATAAGATGTTCCGACATGCACAAATGTTTACTGAAGCGGCGCGGTCCCTCTTGCAGTCCTGCACCTCGGAAATAATGCCTGAATGCCAGTTGCCATGACAACACACCACGCCACCAGAAGTAGATCTAGAAACAGTGGGGATTAACCGTACAGGAAGCAGTGAGGTGCCAAGCAAACCACATACACGCTTTATTAAAATAATATAGAACAACTTCACACAAAAAAAAAAAAAAACAAACCTCTTCCAGCGAGTGAGATGTTATTTTTCATGCCAAAGACACAACTGAACCAACCGGCTATGCTGGCTAGAGTTGGGAGGGCTTAGGACATGATGCTTCCTTGTTTTGGAAGCTTAAAAGATCTCTGAATTGGTGGAAGTTTAGAAAGGATGCAGGCAGAATACAAAACAAAACTAGTTGCATCTTACGGTTCCAGTGAGGTCTTTGGATAAGAAAGGTAGGTACCATGTACATGGAACTCAATGAGTTGAGGGTCAAAGAGCCATCCAAGTCATGCAAGAACAGGGGTGGACTAACAACTCGTGGGGCCCCAGGGCAATAGGGGATCATGGGGCCCCTGTGTCCTTGCCCACAACCAAAAAAGCCTATAAAAGGTACCAGGGGCATCTCATGGGGCCCCCTACTGACCCTGGACCCTCAGACAGTGCCCAAGTTCCCCAATGGTCAGTCCGCCCCTGTGCATGAATCTCTTTGTGATTGGAATAGCTCTTCAAACATGTATTTCATGGTGTTTGCACCGACCAGAGACTCTCCAGGAAAAATGGGCAAAGGCTTTAGTATGAGGAAGGAAAGTTGTACTGCACCCAAAGTCCAACACCTTCATGGTGTGACACTGAGCATTTCATATGAGCAGCTCTAAACTTGAATGAAGTGTATGTGATATCCATTCAGTTGTATCAGACTTTATGGGGCAACTTTCTGGGCAACAAGTGTGACATGCTTGAGAGCCTTTTTACATACAAATTTCAAGGCATTTTTTTAAAAAGAAATTGGCCTCCAGGTCTTTACTCAATCTCTCCCCATATGCTCAACCCCACCCCATAACCCTTTGGACAGAAATATTGAGGCCAGTTTTGACTCTAGCCAATTAACCTACAAGTATGTCCTTGGAATGTAGAATTTGTGAAAAGATGTATAAAGAATATATATTGAAACCAGTTTTTTCATAAATTTCTAGTGAGATCTTTGTATAAGAATGATATGTACCATATACATGGGACTCAAAGAGTTGAGGGTCAAAGAGTCATCCATACAAGTCATACATGGGTCTTTTTTTGGTTGGAAAGCCATTCACACACTGCTCAGATATATTTCATGGCATTTACATCCATTATAGACTCTCAGGAAAAAAGAGGAACGGCTTAGGTTGAAGAACTAGGTTTGACTCTAGCCAATTATCTTACCAGCATGTCCTTGGAATGTGGAAGATGAGAAAAAGATGTAGGAAAAACATAAAAATAAATGAGTAAAAATTTAACTTTTTACAGTTCTAGTGAGGATTTTATATAAGAAGGGTACATACCAGATAGATGGGACTTAAAGTGTTGAGGGTCAAAAGAGTAATTCAAGTGATGTATGGGTCTCTGATGCTATGGGACAGCTCTCTGGGGAACATGCCTGATACTCTTGAGAGCATTTTCTCATACAATCTTTTAGTCAAGTTTTGTTTTATTCATTTATTTATTTTTACGAAAGCCTCTAGGTGTTTTCTAAAACACACCTCATTTATTAAATCCCACCCATAACACTTTGGACAGATATATTGAGGCCAATTTTGACTCTAGCCAATTATCCTACCAGCATGTCCTTGGAATGTGGAAGATGAGAAAAAGATGTAGGAAAAACATAAAAATAAATTAGTAAAAATTTAACTTTTACAGTTCTAGTGAGGTTTTTGTATAAGAAGGGTACATACCATATAGATGGGACTTGAAGTGTTGAGGGTCAAAAGAGTCATTCAAGTGATGTATGGGTCTCTGATGCTATGGGACAGCTCTCTGGGGAACATGCCTGATACCCTTGAGAGCATTTTCTCATACAATCTTTTAATCAAGTTTTGTTTTATTCATTTATTTATTTTTACGAAAGCCTCTAGGTGTTTTCTAAAACCCACCTCATTTATTCAATCCCACCCATAACACTTTGGACAGATATATTGAGGCCAATTTTGACTCTAGCCAATTATCCTACCAGCATGTCCTTGGAATGTGGAAGATGAGAAAAAGATGTAGGAAAAACATAAAAATAAACTAGTAAAAATTTAACTTTTACAGTTCTAGTGAGGTTTTTGTATAAGAAGGGTACATACCATATAGATGGGACTTGAAGTGTTGAGGGTCAAAAGAGTCATTCAAGTGATGTATGGGTCTCTGATGCTATGGGACAGCTCTCTGGGGAACATGCCTGATACCCTTGAGAGCATTTTCTCATACAATCTTTTTGTCAAGTTTTATTTATTTTTACGAACTTAGCCTCTAGGTGTTTTCTCAAACCCACCCCATTTATTCAATCCCACTCATAACAGTTTGGACAGAAATTTTAAGGCCAGTTTAGACTCTAGCCAATTAACCTACAAGCATGTCTTTGGAATGTGGAATTTGTGAAAATGTAGGCAGAATATAAAATGAGACCAGTTGTTTCTTAAATTTCTAGTGAGGTCTTTGTATATGAAGGATATGTACCATATACATGGGACTCAAAGAGTTGAGGGTCAAAGAGTCATCCATACAAGTCATACATGGGTCTTTTGTTGGTTGGAAAGCCATTCACACACTGCTCAGATATATTTCATGGCATTTACACCCATCTTAGACTCTCAGGAAAAATGAGGAATGGCTTAGTTTGAAGAAGTGAGGTTGTTCTGCACCAAAATTCCAATGTCTTCATGGCGTGTCATTTGGGCATCTCATATGAACAGCTCCTACACTGGAACAGCCATGAATGTTATCGGTGTCTATAACTCTATGGGCCAGCTACAACTCCATTGACAGCAGCATAGTGTAGGCTAGTTACAGCACCATGGACAGCAATGCAACACAGACCAATTATAGCACCATGGACAGCAGCAAGGTGAAGGGCAATTACGACTTAATTGACAGCAGGATAGTGTAGGCCAGTTACAGCACCATGGACAGCAGCAAGGTGAAGGGCAATTACGACTTCGTTGACAGCAGCATAGTGTAGGCCAGTTACAGCACCATGGACAGCAATGACAACACAGACCAATTACGGCACCACGGACAGCAGCAAGGTGTAGGGCAATTATGACTTTGTTGACATCAGCATAGTGTAGGCCAGTTACAGCACCATGGACAGCAGCAAGGTGTAGGCCAGTTACAGCTCCATGGACAGCAGCAAGGCGTAGGCCAGTTACAGCACCATGGACAGCAGCAAGGTGTAGGCCAGTTACAGCACCATGGACAGCAGCAAGGTGTAGGCCAGTTACAGCACCATGGACAGCAGCAAGGTGTAGGCCAGTTACAGCACCATGGACAGCAGCAAGCTGTAGGGCAATTATGACTTTGTTGACATCAGCACAGTGTAGGCCAGTTAAAGCACCATGGACAGCACCAAGCTGTAGGGCAATTAGGACTTCGTTGACATCAGCATAGTGTAGGCCAGTTACAGCACCATGGACAGCAATGACAACACAGACCAATTATAGCACCATGGACAGCAGCAAGGTATAGGCCAATTATGACTTCATTGACAGCAGGATAGTGTAGGCCAGTTACAGCACCATTGACAGCAATGACAACCCAGACTAATTACAGGACCATGGACAGCAGCAAGGTTTAGGGCAATTACGACTTTGTTGACATCAGCACAGTGTAGGCCAGTTACAGCACCATGGACAGCAATGCAACACAGACCAATTACGGCAACATGGACAGCAGCAAGGTGTAGGCCAATTACGACTTCATTGACATCAGCATAGTGAAGGCCAGTTACAGCACCATGGACAGTAGTGCAGTACAAACCAGTTACAGCACCATGAACATTTGCAAAGTGTAGGCCAGTTACAGCACCATGGACAGCAGCAAGGCGTAGGCCAGTTACAGCACCATGGACAGCAGCAAGGCGTAGGCCAGTTACAGCACCATGGACAGCAGCAGGGTGTAGGCCAGTTACAGCACCATGGACAGCAGCAAGGCGTAGGCCAGTTACAGCACCATGGACAGCAGCAAGGCGTAGGCCAGTTACAGCACCATGGACAGCAGCAAGGCGTAGGCCAGTTACAGCACCATGGACAGCAGCAAGGCGTAGGCCAGTTACAGCACCATGGACAGCAGCAAGGTGTAGGCCAGTTACAGCACCACGGGCAACATCACAATACAAAGCAATAGTGGGATCATGAACAAAGCGGACCAGCGATACGGACAGCAGCACAGTACCTTGTTCCCTAAATGGCGTACTACTTTCACACCTCTAGTATGCTCAGCCTACTCTGCCAGTCTAGTTTTATAGATCTGTCAGGAGTTTTCTATAACACATATCTGCGGAACCCCCAACAGCACACCTCTACAGATCACAGCGTAAATGTCCTCAGCCGTGTACAGTACAAAGCAGCTACAACACCGAACGACACAAAAGCTATAAAACCTTCCCTACAGCCTCCAAGTACTGAACTACTAGAAGCACCACGGAGAACAACATACAATATGCTAAATTGGTCATAAATAAAAGGGGGGAGAAAAAGATTAAAACAAAAAAATCTTTACTAAAGAAAAAAAAAAGTTTTGATGAAAATTAAGGAAAAAAAAAGTCCTGAAGAAAATTAGTTCTTTCTAATCAACTCTGATAAAACGATTTCTTGAAGCCAACTAGCACTCATTAATTTATCCGTACTAATCCGTCTAATTTGGGCACAGCTCAGCCAATTAGATATCACGGCTAGATAATGTTGTGCCTTCGTGACTCTTTAAGCGGCAAATTACAACCACTCTTTGTCATTTAGGCCACTTTGGATGAGGCCGTGAAGGGAAATGAAGGGAAAATGTTATTTGCAGAGGTTCACGGGTAAAATTTTGACTGAACCAGGTGATAATTTTTTATTTTATAATAGAAGGATAAATCCTTCTATAAATATGCAAATAGATGCAGGGAAGCTCTGCAAACCATTCTGACGCACTGGTCCATTACCACGCTGTCAGTAGGATCGGTAGGACCCGAGCAAGTATTAACTACTTCCAGTCCGGACATTTTCACCCCCTTCCGGTCCGGACACTTTCCCCCCTTCCAGTGTGGACACTTTCCCCCCTTCCAGTCCGGACGCTTTCACCCCCCTTCCAGTCCGGACACTTTCCCCCCTTCCAGTCCGGACACTTTCCCTCCCTTCCAGTCCGGACACTTTCCCCCCCTTCCAGTCCGGACACTTTCCCTCCCTTCCAGTCCGGACACTTTCCCCCCCTTCCAGTCCGGACACTTTCACCCCCTTCCAGTCCGAACACTTTCCCCCCTTCCAGTCCAAACACTTTCCCCCCTTCCAGTCTGGACACTTTCACCCCCCTTCCAGTCCGGACACTTTCCCCCCCTTCCAGTCCGGACACTTTCACCCCCCTTCCAGTCCGGACACTTTCCCTCCCTTCCAGTCCGGACACTTTCCCCCCCTTCCAGTCCGGATACTTTCACCCCCTTCCAGTCCGAACACTTTCCCCCCTTCCAGTCCGGATACTTTCCCCCCTTCCAGTCCGGACACTTTCACCCCCCTTCCAGTCCAGACACTTTCCCCCCCTTCCAGTCCGGACACTTTCCCTCCCTTCCAGTCCGGACACTTTTCCCCCCTTCCAGTCCGAACACTTTCCCCCCCTTCCAGTCCAGACACTTTCACCCCCTTCCAGTCCGGACACTTTCACCCCCCTTCCAGTCCGGACACTTTCACCCCCCTTCCAGTCCGAACACTTTCCCCCCCTTCCAGTCCCGACACTTTCACCCCCCTTCCAGTCCGAACACTTTCCCCCCCTTCCAGTCCGGACACTTTCACCCCCTTCCAGTCCGGATACTTTCACCCCCTTCCAGTCCGGACACTTTCACCCCCCTTCCAGTCCGAACACTTTCCCCCCCTTCCAGTCCGGACACTTTCACCCCCTTCCAGTCCGGATACTTTCACCCCCTTCCAGTCCGGACATTTTCACCTCCTTCCAGTCCGGACACTTTGTCCCCCCTTCCAGTCCGGACACTTTCACCCCCTTCCAGTCCGGACACTTTCACCCCCTTCCAGTCTGGACACTTTCACCCCCTTCCAGTCCGGATACTTTCACCCCCTTCCAGTCTGGACACTTTCACCCCCTTCCAGTCTGGACACTTTCACCCCCTTCCAGTCCGGACACTTTCACCCCCTTCCTGTCCGGACACTTTCACCCCCTTCCAGTCCGGGCACTTTCACCCCCTTCCAGTCTAGGCCAGTTTTCAGCTTTGAGCGCTATAACACTTTGAATGACAATTGCGCGGTCATGCAACACTGTACCCATATGAATTTTTTATCATTTTTTTGAGACAGATAAAGCTTTATTTTGGTGTATTTATTCAAGCTGGGAATTTTATTTTTTTTGATATATAAATTAAAAAGTCAAAAAATTTTGAAAAAAAGTGTTTTTCTTATAACATTTTGCAAATAAATAATATTTCGTCATAAATCTTGGCCAAAATGTATTCAGTTATCTTTTTAGTAAAAAAAAAATAACTCAAATTAGTTTATAACCAAAAATTATATTTTTTTTAAAAATGTTTTACATTTTTATTTTATTTTTCTATAATATTATTTATGTTTTTTTTTTTTTACATACTGTCACCCTAGCAGTACAGTGTCACCATGGTGACACTGTACTACTTGTGGGGGGTGATGAAGATTTTTTTTTTTTTACACTGATTGCTTTTACTGTACACCCATAAAGGCTGTAAAAGCAATCATTTCTCCTTCTCTCTCGCTGCATTCCTGCAGCCATTGAGAACTACTGTGTGAGCTGTGATTGGTCACAGCTTGTCACATGGTACAAGGCTGTTGTGAATGGCCCTGTACCATGTGATCTCTGTGATCATTCACAGATTTCACATGTAGTAAGCAATGATGTCAGAAGTGACATCTTGCTTACTACTCTGCATGTGATCACTGATTGGCCAATTAGTGATCACATGATTGGGACCTCGCACAGAGGTCCCGTCCGACGATCCGTGTTCCACTGTGTCCAGAGGACACAGCGGGCACCGGATCGCGGTGCTGCTCGCTCCCAGGGAGCAGGGGGCGGGGAGGACGTTTATAAACTGCCACCCGTCCCTGCACTGCCACCGTCCGACCGTTTATGTACAGCGGCGGGACGGGAGGCGGTTAAGAGCCCATTTGCAGCACGTAAACGCACATGGTTGACATTCATTCTCATGCTGTGTTGTGTTGCTTTTAAAAGGCACCGCAACATTTTTTTTTTTTTTGTCATTTCTTTGAAACGTCACTAAGCTTTCTTTGTAAAGGAAACAGATTGTTTATAATGTTGCATTTATTGCAGTTCATTCATATGTGTTGTGTTGTATCGTTCAAAAAAGACAAAAAAGGGGTGTGTTCAGGGTAGGGCAGCTCACGTCAGCACCGGTGTGAACGGCTCCTACTGACATACATCGCTTTGCAGTTTCTGCGCACTAACCTGCGCTGATCAAAGTGTTTTCGGGTTTGTCCTTGACATCTAGCCACAATTTCAGCACAATGCAATTTCATCCTCCAGGGAACTTTCTTCCACTAACAACAAAAGACTTGCCCTTGGCTACAGCGGGAGAATTTTAAAAAGGCAAAGCGCACCTTAACCGCCTCAATACCAGCCTCCGTTACAAAAAACTATAGGGAAAAAAAATAAAATCACAGCAAGGTTTACACTTTCCAGAAAGGGGTCATTCCAGGAGGAGTATTACTTGTTTTATACTAGGAATTGAGGTAAAGTGTTTTTCAAAATTTTTTAGTTTTTTCACTTAGTCTTTTTTTTATTTTTTTTCAATTTATTCACCTTATTTAGTAATTTTGTTTAATTTTTTTTAGTTTTTTTTCACTTATTTAGTTTGTTTTTTAATTTTTTTTTCACCTTATTTAGTCATTTTGTTTATTTTTTTAGTTTGTTTTTTTTTTAATTATTTAGTATTTTGTTTAAATTGTGTTTTCATTTTGCCCCTTATTTCATTTTTTTTTGTTTAAATTGTTTGAGGAAATTGAGGTAAAGTGTTTTTCAAAATTGTTTAGTTTTTTCGCTTATTTAGTCTATTTTGTTTTCAATTTTTTCACCCTATTTAGTCATTTTGTTTATTTATTTTTTTTCTTTTTTAGTATTTTGTTTAAATTTTGTTTTAATTTTTGCCCCTTATTTAGTTTTTTTGTTTAAATTGTTTGATGAAATTGAGGTAAAGTATTTTTCACATTTTTGTTTTAGTTTTTTCACTTATTTAGTCTTTTTTTTAATTTTTTTAAATATTTTCACCTTATATAGATATTTGAGTTAAAGTTTTTAGTTTTTTTCACTTATTTAGTCTTTTTTTAAATGTATTCACCTTATTTAGTAATTTTGTTTAATTTTTTTAATTTTTTTCACTTATTTAGTTTGTTTTTTAATTTTTTTTTTCACCTTATTTAGTCATTTTGTTTATTTTTTTTAGTTTTTTTTAACTTATTTAGTATTTTGTTTAAATTGTATTTTCATTTTGCCCCTTATTTAGTTTTATTTGTTTAAATTGTTTGAGGAAATTGAGGTAAAGTGTTTTTCAAAATTGTTTAGTTTTTTCGCTTATTTAGTCTATTTTGTTTTCAATTTTTTCACTTTATTTAGTTATTTTATTTAATTTTTTTAGTTTTTTTTCACTTATTTAGTTTTTTTTTTATTTTTTTAATTTTGTTTTCACCTTATTTAGTCATTTTGTTTATTTTTTTTAGTTTTTTTTTCACTTATTTAGTATTCTGTTTAAATTTTGTTTTAATTTTTGCCCCTTATTTAGTTTTTTTGTTTCAATTGTTTGATGAAATTGAGGTAAAGTGTTTTTCACATATTTTTTTTTTTAGTTTTTTCACTTATTTAGTCTTTTTTTAAATTTTTTTAAAATTTTTCACCTTATTTAGAAATTTGAGTTACATTTTTTAGTTTTTTTCACTTATTTAGTCTTTTCTTTCAATTTCATTTTTTATTTTTTTTCACCTTATTTAGTAATTTTGTTTCATTTTTTTTAAATTTTTGCCCTTATTTAGTATTTTTGTTTACATTTTTTGAAGAAATTGAGGTCAAGTGTTTTTCAAACTTTTTTAGTTTTTTTTTCACTTATTTAGTATTTTGTTTAAATTTTTTTAATTTTTTGCCCCTTATTTAGTATTTTGTTTCAATTGTTTGACAAAATTGAGGTAAAGTGTTTTTCAAAATGTTTTTGTTTTTTCACTTATTTAGTCTTTTTTTCAATTTTATTTTTTTTTTATCTTATTTAGTAATTTTGTTCAATCTTTTTAGGTTTTTTTTCACTTTTTTTTGTTATTTTTGTTTACATTTTTTTTTATTTCTGCCCCTTATTTAGTATTTTTGTTTAACATTTTTAATTTTTTTTTCACTTATTTAGTATTTTTTTTCAATTTGTTTTGATTTTTTCCCCTTATTTAGTAATTTTGTTTCAATTATTTCGTTTTTTTCACTTACTTAGTTATATTTTTCAACATTTAAATTTTTTTCCCTTTATTTAGCAACTTCTTTTTCACAGTTTTTAGGTTTTTTTTTTCCTCTTAGTACAAAATACAAAATGCCCAGTAGTTTTTAAACATCAACAGACAAAAGCACTGTCTCATATATATATAAGCATTATATTAAATATATATATATATAAATAAAACGCATATATATATATATATATAGTAGTATACAGGGCTGGAACAAGGGGTGGTGTTTTATTTATATATATCATTTATATAAAACTGCACCTAGGTCAGATGCCCCTCTTGCCCACCCCTTGTTCCAGCCCTGTATACTATATATAAATATATATATATATATATAAAATAATTATATATATATATATATATATATATATATATATGTGTGTGTGTGTGTGTGTATACACACACACACATATATATATATATATATATACACAAAAATTATATTAAATGTATATATATATATATATATATATATATATATATATATATATATATATAAAAAACATTTTTATATGTATAATATTATATAGTATACAGGGCTGGAACAAGGAGTGGGCAAGAGGGGCACCTGCCCTAGGTGCAGTGAAGCAAGAAGAATATATATATGTATAAACAGTAACTGCTGGTTATAATAACACAATCAGCAGAAAGTTAGTAGAACGCAGACTGAACACTTGCGAGTTTGTGAAACGCACCAGCAAAGGTCACAACCCAACCCAGTTCACTACTCACCGGCATCGTCTGACTCCCATGCAGGGCGTTAATGGCTGCCTGTGCTTCCGCATGCGATGAGTATTTGACAAACGCACATCCTGAAAGTGAGAAATACAAGATCTGGTCACCATTCCATCACTTCCCAAGTCAACAGTTGTTGTACAACGTTACATACGTGACTTGACTACTCATGGTAATAACTTCCATTTCAGAGCTGCATTGATAAGAGTTTTCTCAGCCATTGTTACATTCACTATTATGATCAAAGATGTATGCCGTGTTATAAATATAAAATAATATTATATTTATATTATTAGAAATTGATATTATTTATATTTATATGTAATGTATATGTGTGTTATTTATAATATATAATTTATATGTAATTCATTTGTATTTTATTTTTCATTTATTTATATTTATATTGTTTTATCTCTTAGATTGCAAACTCTAATGAGCAGGGCCCCCTGAATCCTCCTGTGTTCATTTGTATCGTAATTGTACTGTCTGCCCTCATGTTGTAAGTGTTGTGTAAACTGTCGGTACTATATTAAACCTGAATATTAATAATAATAATAATAATATCTTAGATTGTAAGCTCCCAGGATCAGGGCCCTCCTAACCCTCCTGTATTGAACCGTATGGTTGATGTATTGTCTCCCGTTATATTGTAAAGTGCTGAGCAAACTGTTGGTGCGATATAAATCCTGTATAATAATAATAATATATAAATCCTGTATAATAATAATAATAATAATATATAAATCCTGTATTATAATAATAATAATAATATATAAATCCTGTATAATAATAATAATAATAATAATAATATATAAATCCTGTATAATAATAATAATAATAATAATATAAATCCTGTATAATAATAATAATAATAATATATATAAATCCTGTATAATAATAATAATAATAATAATATAAATCCTGTATAATAATAATAATAATATATATAAATCCTGTATTATAATAATAATAATAATAATATATAAATCCTGTATAATAATAATAATAATATATAAATCCTGTATAATAATACTAATAATAATAATAATATAAATCCTGTATAATAATAATAATAATATATATAAATCCTGTATAATAATAATAATAATAATAATAATAATAATATAAATCCTGTATAATAATAATAATATATATAAATCCTGTATTATAATAATAATAATAATATATAAATCCTGTATAATAATAATAATATATAAATCCTGTATAATAATAATAATAATAATAATAATAAATAAACATTTCTATTTTTATAAATAAACAAAATAAGAATTGTCTTATTCATGGTTACATTGACTATAATGATCATATATGTATGCCACATTATCAGTATAAAATACCATGCTTTTTATATTATTATGAATTGATATTTTTTATTTTTTATAAATGTATTTTTATTTTTTCTTTATTTTTATATTTTGTATATTTATTTTATTTGTAATATATAATTTATTTATTAATATTTTTTTTTTTTAATTTAAATATTTATTCATTTTCAAATATGACAATACAAAATCTAAAATGGAAATACAAAAACATTCCCATAAAACCACTTATTTCATATCATTTTCCTCCCCTTAACCCCCTTCCTACCCTCCCCCCCAGCCATCTTCAATGGACCCCTGACATCTATCTGATCAACTTTTATCTCACATCCTCTAGATACAAAGATTTAAAAGAAAGAAAGATAAATTACTATATATTTTCTTTTTTGTACTTAATTACAAATGAGCTTATTTCCCCTTTGCCTTAAACTCCTCCCATTTCTCCCACTTCATATAATATGCCTCCTTCCTATCTTCCTGTATGTAGTATAGTTTCTCCAATCTAGCAATCTGATCCACTCTATTCCTCCAATCCTCTTCCTCCGGCGCCTCAACTTTACGCCAAAACCTAGGTATCAAATTTTTTGCTGCATTTAAATAGCACCATATACCCAATTTATTTATTATTTATATCTATGGTATTTATAATGTTTTTATATGTATATTTGTTTTAAAATATACTTTTTTTATGTCTATAAATCTAAATATTATAAATTGTTCACCAAACATTCACTGCAGGTGAATCAATTACTGTAATTTAAAACACATGCGCTAGGAAGATGCACCTGCAGTGAATGGGGATAACTGTGACCAGGAGCGGACTGACAACTCATGGGGCCCCCGGGCAATAGGGGATCATGGGGCCCCTGTGTCCTTGCCCAAACTCAAAAAAGCCTATGAAAAAGGTACCAGGGGCATCTCATGGGGCCCCCTACTGACCCTGGGCCCTCGGGCAGTGCCCGAGTTTCCAAATGGTCAGTCCGCCCCTGACTGGGACTTCCCATGGGAGACTCAGCAGGGTTTCCTGAGAACAGCTTCGGGTGGGAAGCCCCATTCAAAGCAATGCGAGGCTGAAAGCAGCCACAGCCAATTCCTGGCCATTGACATGAAACTGACCATACCGGACAGTCTGTGTCCAGGACTGTGGGCACTGTCAGCCTCCCATTGTCTTGTAAGGCCGGCCATACATGGGTCGAAAATCGACCGATTTTTCATCCGAAAATCGGACCTAAGAATAATTGGCCGATTTTCACTCTGTTAGTGGGTCAATGGCACCGGCCGATTTTTGCGCTTCCTCCCCTTTTCAGTGATCGGCATGTTGGAAAATTCATGAAAAACGACCTATTGGCTCAATGATGGTCAAATTACGATCGTTTTTCCGAAAAGAATAGGCGCATGAGCCGTGACCTGGAAGGAACAGAAGCTTCGCCTGTTATACAGGGTGAACTTTATGACTTGATTGGCCGATTTTCGAAATCAATGATGGCAACCATTGGATTACCGAGTGAACGCGTCTCCAATTTGTGGACGATTTTTCGGAATTCTAACCATGTATGGCCTGCATAAGTCTGCACCTTTATATAGAACTTTTTCATTTTCATGATGTACCTTGTTTCAATTCCTGTGCAGTGAGTATATTCTGTGAGTGTGTATCAGTGCTGAGAGTGGTGCTGAGGGATGCCCTCACTGGGTCTCTGTGCTTCTCTATGCAATGCAGGCAGATTGTAGCTGGTGGGAAGGGCCAGCAGGGGGACTGTGCAAAGCTTCCTGAAAAATCACAGCACCCTGCCTCTTACGAGCCCTCCTCCCTGATGCAAGAAGTGGGCTGGTTCTTGGGAGGAATTAAAGGAATATCAAAATGCCTTGAGTGGGTGTCAGTGGATGGGTGGGGTGGGCTAGGAAATGAGGCGGAGCTCTGTCTGACTCGCTGCAGATTCTAATGCACATTGTGAGATGCTCACAGTGTGCAGTGAAATTAGAGTACGCCATTTCAGGAGAAGATCCTGTAAAGACTGACAGTGAGGTTGGAGGTCAATTTTAAAGAAAAAAAATGAAAATAGTTGAGGAGAGAAAGAGAAGAGGAAGGAGAGAGAAGGAGAGAAGAAGAGAGAAGAGAAAGGAGTGAGAAGAGAAAGGAGTGAGAAGAGAGAAGTGGAAGAGAAGAGAAAGAAGAGAGAGAGAGAAGAAGAAAAGAGATGAGAAGAGATGAGGAAAGGGAAAGGGAAGAGATGAGAAGAGACAAGAAGAAAAGAGATGAGAAGAGATGAGGAAAGAGAAAGGGAAGAGGAAGAAGAAGAGAAGAGAAGAGAAGAGAAGAGAAGAGAAGAGAAGGAAAAACAGACGAGATGAGAAGAGGCAAGAAGAAAAGAGATGAGAAGAGATGAGGAAAGAGAAAGGGAAGAGGAAGAAGAAGAGAAGAGAAGGAAAAACAGACGAGGTGAGAAGAGACGAGAAGAAAAGAGACAAGAAGAGAGGAGGGAAGGGAAAAGATGAGAAGAGACAAGAATAAAAGAGACGAGAAGTGATGAGGAAAGAGAAAGGGAAGACGAAGAAGAAGAGAAGAGAAGGAAAACCAGACGAGATGAGAAGAGACAAGAAGAAAAGAGATGAGAAGAGATGAGGAAAGGGAAAGGGAAGAGGAAGAGAAGAGAAGGAAAACCAGACGAGATGAGAAGAGACAAGAAGAAAAGAGATGAGAAGAGATGAGGAAAGGGAAAGGGAAGAGGAAGAGAAGAGAAGGAAAACCAGACGAGATGAGAAGAGACAAGAAGAAAAGAGATGAGAAGAGATGAGGAAAGGGAAAGGGAAGAGATGAGAAGAGACAAGAAGAAAAGAGACAAGAAGTGATGAGGAAAGGGAAAGGGAAGAGGAAGAGAAGAGAAAGAGAAAAGGGAAGAGAAAGAGACAAGAGAAGAGGAAGGAGTGAGAAGAAAAAGAGAAAGGGGAAGAGAAGGGGAAAGGGAAAGTGAAGAAAAGAAGAAAGAGAAGGTGAAAGGGAAAGAAAAAGAGAACAGAAGAGTTTGAAAAAAAAAAAGAAAAAAAGTTCCTTTCTCTGTCTCCTCCTATATCTCACCTCTTCCTGAACATGTGAAGATCCCGCTAGCTGCAGCCCAAACTGTTAATAATCTCTCCGCACTCCTCTCCGCTGTCTTCGGCGACTCATTTGCATGCAGTGATTTAGAGAACACGATATGGATATAGCAATTAAAACGTATCGATCGGCAGCCGCCGTGACCTTTCTAAGAATCAGTAAATATCTGTTGTGGAAACTACAGTCCGAGTAATTAAAATGATTAAGAAGAGGCCTGGAAATGTTTGTTTAGAGGAAGCAGCAGTCATCTGGATGAGGCCTCTCCGGGAGATCGATATCCTACGCCAGGAAGTGCACCCCATTAAACAGCCACATATCATTACTGTACGAGCCGCCAATCTCCCGGAGAAATGTCCAACTCTCTGGTTTTGTAGGATCATCACCTCGTAATACAAGAATAAAATCCACCTTTCTGCACAAGACAGTAAAATGATCCTGCATGGCTTCCAGTGCAATTAAATAGCAGGGATCCTGAGTCGTTATCAGGGCTCCAACGAAATTTGATGTACTTGTTTAGCAAAGTGCAGAGCTAACCTCCAAAAAAGTGACCCTTAGCTCACCCCCCTTCTGTGCATTGTAGTTAAAGCGGGTGTAAACCCTTACTTACCTGACTATGAATGCAGGTGCATGAATCAGGAAAATACTGCATTTTGGCCACTAGGTGGAGCTGAAGATATGGTTAAAGGGGTTGGAAACCCTTACATGCCTATGAATGCAGGTGCATGAATCAGGAAAATACTGCATTTTGGCCACTAGGTGGAGCTGAAGATATAGTTAAAGTGGATGGAAACCCTCACATATACCCAGTGAAGTGACTATTCTCTGTGATACACAGAGATGAAACAAATTCTTCTACACGAGTTGTGCCTATTTATCTGCAGTCTTCTTTTCTCTACATCTGTTAAAGTCCAGAATTTACACAGCATTTCTCAGCACCAAAAGGTGGGAATCTGATGTTACATACTGCACAGCATAGAGCAAGGAGCTTAGTGTAAACTGAGACATGAGTGGCAGAAAAGGACACAACCCGATCTACACATCCTCATGGGGGAACTTGCACAGTGGAGGTAGTGATTAATGTTCTGTGTGCTGCATGCAGATGGCAGAAGGATGAGACAGCAGACAGGAATCACGCAAGGTGCTTTGGATTGAGGCAAATACACTAAGGATTGGTGGTGTCACTAGGGTTGGTTGGTGTCACTTGGTGCGGTAAAACATGGGGTCACCCCTCCGGCTAGGCATGGAATGACCATGTTAGTATATGGGGGAAGGAAGGGGTGTGTGTGAATGGAATGTACCATGTTGGTATGTGTGTGTGTGTGTGGGTGGGTGGGGGAGGGTTCATGGATGGAATGTACCATGTTAGTATTGTGATGAAATATACCATGTCAGTATGTGGGGGGGGGGGTGATAAATGGATTGTACCATGTTGGTATGTGTTGGGTGATGGATAGAGTGTACCATGTCAGTATGGGGGGGGGATTAATGAATTGTACCATGTTAGTATGTGAGGGGTGATGGATAGAATGTACCATTTCAGTATGTTGGGGGGGGGGGGGTAATTAATGGATTGTACCATGTTAGTATGTGAGGGGTGATGGATAGCATGTACCATTTCAGTATGTGTGTGGGGGGGGGTAATTAATGGATTGTACCATGTTAGTATATGAGGGTTGATGGATAGAATGTACCACTTCAGTATGTGTGTGTGTGTGTGTGTGTGTGTGTGGGGGGGGGGGGGGTGGTAATTATTGGATTGTACCATGTTAGTATGTGAAGGGTGATGGATAGAATGTACCATTTCAGTATGTGTGTGTGTGGGGGTGTTGTAATTAATGGATTGTACCATGTTAGTATGTGAGGGGTGATGGATAGAATGTACCATTTCAGTATGTGGGGGGGGGGTTGATGAAATGTACCATATCAGCTTGTAGGGGGCAATGAATGTATTGTACCATGTCACTATGTAGGGGGGGTGATGGATGGAATGTATCATGTAGGGGTGCAGTAGAGGTGGTTTGGAATGTCCCATATGACGTCAGAGGGTGTTGTGGCAGGGGATGGATGTCTCCCCTGGTGGAAGAGGAGGAAGTACACAGCACACACACTGACTTGCTGTCTCTCTATCTCTCTGATCTCCAGCACACAAGCAGTGTTACTCTTCATCCCATCCTCTCCACACACACTCAGACCCAGAGTCTCTGCCTCCTATGCCCTATTCATGGGCACTGCCATCTTTCCAGCTCCCCCCTACAGGGATGAATGGTGGTTGGACTCTGGAAATATGGTGGCTCATCCCAGCCAGGGACCCTTGCCTCTGGCGGGTGTCACCCAGGTTCAGTCTGCACCTCCCACATCCCCATAGCCACACCATTGAGAAGGATATGCTTTGTTCCTTTTTCATTTCAGAGATTTACAACCACTTAAACTCCTGGGGATGAGTTAAAAGTGACCTACAGGAGAAGTTGCATTTGCCCTTTTCCTTGATGCATTGTCTATTGAAATCAATGGAAATGCATCAAAACGCATGTGAACCTACATGCTAAGAAGTGTGTCAATGCGTGTCATGATGCAATGCAATTAATCAGTGTACATTTTTATGCAGGTCAGCAGGAGTCGATTTATAAAATGTCTCAGTATTCTTGTCACGAATAATTCCTGAAATAAGTCTCATATGTATACGATTGTCCGCTCCATCTAGTGGCCATAGTGCAGTATTTTCCAAATGTACTGCAATCAGAAAAGTCCAATGTAAGGTTATGGACCCTGTTTTGGCCTTGATGATATCAAGACGTTAGACCTCTGGAGGATGGGGGAGGAGATATTAAGGGGCCCGGTCTAGTAGTGAAGAGGAGCAGAGGATTGGTTGAGTCAATCATCCTTTCTGTTTCCCCTAGACCAGGGGTAGGCAACCTTCGGCTCTCTAGCTGTTGTGGAACTACATTTCCCATGGGGCATTGCAAAGATTACAAAACTGACAGGTACAGCTATGACTTGCAAAGGCATGATGGAACTTGTAGTCCTTCGGCTCTCAGGTTGCCTACCCCTGACCTAGACCTAAACGAGCAATCAACCTTTATAATATAGGCGCTGCCAGGGGCGGGCTGACCATTCGAGCTCTTGGGCACTGCCCGAGGGCCCAGGGTCAGTAGGGAGCCCCATGAAATGCCCCTGGTACCTTTTTTATAGGCTTTTTTGGGTGTGCTTTGAGTGTGGGCAAGGACACAGGGGCCCCATGATCCCCTATTGCCCGGGGGGCCCCATGAGTTGTCAGTCCGCACCTGGGCGCCGCCCCACTGTAATGGATACAATTTTAGTTGCCTAGAGTTGAGCTTTATAATGCTGGTTCCATCGCTAGTACCAGGGAAGCCCCCAGGAGCCTTTGATTCTGAGAGCCGTTTCAAAATGGGGTGGAGTGTTCCTTTAATTCAGAAATCCCATTTTGAAACACAAGGTAACATTTTTATCCGGGCCAATTTCACCGCATTAAAAATATCCCATTGTCACTGTTTATAAAACAACCCTAGACTGGAAACTCTTGGCTGTCCATCTTGCCCAATGCCCACCCAGGCATTCCCATAAACAGAAGCCAGCTGGTCTTGCTGTGTCCCCCCCCCCATAATCTCCATTTTCCTGCAGCTCACAGGCGATTAATTGTTATATAAATAAAAGTTTTTGTAGTCAAAAGCCGACTCCAGCGGAGGAGAAGTTTATGGACAGAGGACCTGTCAAGACCCATACGTAGATCAGTAGATAAACTCTCATTAAATGTGATTTATCCTGGGGAGGTTTGTCGGATTACAGAATTTGTATTGTGCTGGAAGATGGAATATTGTTGATGTGACAGTCCCAGGAAGTCGACTGAAATGATTCATTCGATTAAAGTGAAAAGGGAGCCGAAGACATTTGTCTGCTCCTTCTTACTGTAAGTCTTGATCTAATCCTTCTAGTCAACGCGCACGAACATATGGCCGATGTATTACGTTTAAAGGAAAACTGCGCTGTGTTTTCAGCATGCGGACATTGTTTGATTTACTATTGGAACATTCGTGTGACAGTCGCTTTCAGTGAGACTTTTACATTTTTATACGGGTGCACTTTCGATGTTTCCGTATTCTGATTATTTTATTTCATAGCTTTTTAGAATTTGCCCTCTAGTGGTCGTCTGCCGTTGGGGTTTTCTGAACTCAAGCTGAACTCCAGGCACACAGCTAAATACACGAATGAAATACATATGAGGGGACTGTTACTCAGCCAAAGGATTGGTGTTTTTGTCCATCCCGGACAAGGCCCCAACCTGTGACTGGACAGTGAAAGGAGAATCAGCTCATCTCTCATTAGAGACTGGACAGTGAAAGGAGAATCGGCTCATCTCTCATTAGAGATTGGGCAGTGAAAGGAGAATCAGCTCATCTCTCATTACAGACTGGACAGTGAAAGGAGAATCGGCTCATCTCTCATTAGAGACTGGACAGTGAAAGGAGAATCAACTCATCTCTCATTAGAGACTGGACAGTGAAAGGAGAATCAGCTCATCTCTCATTAGAGACTGGACAGTGAAAGGAGAATCGGCTCATCTCTCATTAGAGACTGGACAGTGAAAGGAGAATCAGCTCATCTCTCATTACAGACTGGACAGTGAAAGGAGAATCAACTCATCTATCTGACATTCTTCTCTCTCCTCCTGTCAGCATGTTCCCTGATACTCCAGGCAAACAGCTAAATACACAAATGAAATACATATGAGGGGACTGTTACTCAGCCAAAGGATTGGTGTTTTTGTCCATCCCGGACAAGGCCCCAACCTGTGACTGGAAGGTGAAAGGAGAATCATCTCATCTCTCATTAGAGACTGGACAGTGAAAGGAGAATCAACTCATCTATCCGACATTCTTCTCTCTCCTCCTGTCAGCATGTTCCCTGATACTCCAGGCAAACAGCTAAATACATGAATGAAATGCATATGAGGGGACTATTACTCAGCCAAAGGATTGGTGTTTTTGTCCATCCCAGACAAGGCCCCAACCTGTGACTGGACAGTGAAAGGAGAATCAGCTCATCTCTCATTAGAGACTGGACAGTGAAAGGAGAATCAGTTCATCTATCTGACATTCTTCTCTCTCCTCCTGTCAGCATGTTCCCTGATACTCCAGGCAAACAGCTAAATACATGAATGAAATGCATATGAGGGGACTGTTACTCAGCCAAAGGATTGGTGTTTTTGTCCATCCCAGACAAGGCCCCAACCTGTGACTGCACAGTGAAAGGAGAATCAGCTCATCTCTCATTACAGACTGGACAGTAAAAGGAGAATAAGCTCATCTATCTGACATTCTTCTCTCTTCTCCTGTCAGGATGTTCCCTGATACTCCAGGCAAACAGCTAAATACACGAATGAAATACATATGAGGGGACTGTTACTCAGCCAAAGGTTGGTGTTTTTGTCCATCCCAGACAAGGCCCCAACCTGTGACTGGACAGTGACAGGAGAATCAGCTCATCTCTCATTACAGACTGGACAGTGAAAGGAGAATCAACTCATCTAGCCGACATTCTTCTCTCTCCTCCTGTCAGCATGTTCCCTGATACTCCAGGCAAACAGCTAAATACATGAATGAAATGCATATGAGGGGACTATTACTCAGCCAAAGGATTGGTGTTTTTGTCCATCCCAGACAAGGCCCCAACCTGTGACTGCACAGTGAAAGGAGAATCAGCTCATCTCTCATTAGAGACTGGACAGTGAAAGGAGAATCAGCTCATCTATCTGACATTCTTCTCTCTCCTCCTGTCAGCATGTTCCCTGATACTCCAGGCAAACAGCTAAATACATGAATGAAATGCATATGAGGGGACTGTTACTCAGCCAAAGGATTGGTGTTTTTGTCCATCCCGGACAAGGCCCCAACCTGTGACTGGACAGTAAAAGGAGAATCAGCTCATCTCTTATTAGAGACTGGACAGTGAAAGGAGAATCAGCTCATCTATCTGACATTCTTCTCTCTCCTCCTGTCAGCATGTTCCCTGATACTCCAGGCAAACAGCTAAATACATGATTGAAATACATATGAGGAGACTGTTACTCAGCCAAAGGATTGGTGTTTTTGTCCATCCTGTCCTAAGATATATTTTGCTCTTCTACACAGCACAGCTAGATGTCCTTAGTCTTATGGCCGGGTCATCCCGGATATGGCCCCAACCTGTGACTGGACAGTGAAAGGAGAATCAGCTCATCTCTCATTAAAGACTGGACAGTGAAAGGAGAATCAACTCATCTCTCATTAGAGACTGGACAGTGAAAGGAGAATCAGCTCATCTCTCATTAGAGACTGGACAGTGAAAGGAGAATCAGCTCATCTCTCATTAGAGACTGGACAGTGAAAGGAGAATCAGCTCATCTATCTGACAATATTCTCTCTCCTCCAGTCAGCATGTTCCCTGATACTACAGACAAACAGCTAAATACATGAATGAAATACATATAAGGGGATTGTTACTCAGCCAAAGGATTGGTGTTTTTGTCCATCCTGTCCTAAGATTTATTTAGCTCTTCTACACAGCACAGCCCTGTCTGGCAGGGTGGGAGACCTGAGTTTTCTCAGCTGCAGTTAAGTAATGCTTACAGGTCTTGTCCTTCCCCCACCCTGTGACTGGACAGCAATAATTATCTTCAATCTAGAGATTTCCCCTGCAGTGCTTTTTTCCATCGTTAGATGATCTCAGTCTTATGGGTGGGTAATCCCGGGCATGGCCCCAACCTGTGACTGGACAGTGAAAGGAGAATTAGCTCATCTCTCATTAGAGACTGGACAGTGAAAGGAGAATCAGCTCTTCTCTCATTAGAGACTGGACAGTGAAAGGAGAATCAGCTCATCTCTCATTAGAGACTGGAAAGTGAAAGGAGAATCAGCTCATCTCTCATTAGAGACTGGATAGTGAAAGGAGAATCAGCTCATCTCCCATTAGAGACTGGACAGTGAAAGGAGAATCAGCTCATCTCTCATTAGAGAGTAGACTGTGACTGGACAGTGAAAGGAGAATCAGCTCATCTCTCATTAGAGACTGGACAGTGACTGGACAGTGAAAGGAGAATCAGCTCATCTCTCATTAGAGACTGGGCAGTGACTGGACAGTGAAAGGAGAATCAGCTCATCTCTCATTAGAGACTGGGCAGTGACTGGACAGTGAAAGTAGAATCAGCTCATCTCTCATTAGAAACTGGGCAGTGACTGGACAGTGAAAGGAGAATCAGCTAATCTCTCATTAGAGACTGGACAGCGACTAAACAGTGAAAGGAGAATCAGTTCATCTCTCTGACATTCTTCTCTCTCTTCCTGTCAGCATCTGCCCTGATAGCAGATGAGCACAGCACAACAACCTGACTGGATTATAGTACTGCTTTTCCCCACATGGAAAAAAACATATCTGAAATACATTTTAAAAATATTCTTCCCAAATATATTGCATATATTTGAAATGCATTCAAAATATATTTCAAGAAATATATATATATATATATATATATATATATATATACACACACACATATATACACATAAAAATATATATACACTGCATGTTAAAATGCGTTTTTATTACAAAATATATGAAAAATATTTTTAAAAATACATTTCAAATATACTGTGTGTCTTTAAAAATACAAATCTACATTTTTGGAATGCATTTACAAACATATTTAAAAATATATTTTTAAATTACTTTTTTTATGTTACAAAAAATATGAAGAATATATCTTAAAAAAAAATATTTTTAAAACATCTTCTTCAGCTTTTGTAATATAAACGCATTTTAACACATACACACATAGAATACGGCCAAAATTGTAGCATTTCAAATATTTGTCAATATATTTGGGATGAATATTTTTAAAATATATTTCAAATATATATTTCTTCCATATGGGTCTTTCTCCCAGTCTGAGTTCTGCTGCACAGAGACTCACACCAGGTCATATTCATAATAAAAATATATTTAATGGTGTGATAACAAATACAGAGCTGTTTAAATTTGTGTCGTACATATCTGCCTAGAGTTCAGGCTTAAATCTATCATTTCCATCTGCAGCAACTGTTCACTTAACCTGTTTCCACCCACATAAAACATAATGTATGTCTAGTCCAGGGGCGGACTGACCATTTGGAAACTCGGGCACTAGCCGAGGGCCCGGGGTCAGTAGGGGGCCCCATGAGATGCCCCTGGTTCCTTTTTCATAGGCTTTTTTGAGTTTGGGCAAGGACACAGGGGCCCCATGAGTTGTCCCCTATTGCCCGGGGGCCCCATGAGTTGTCAGTCCGCCCCTGGTCTAGTGGCAAAAGCCTGAGATTTAAACATCCACATCCAGCACATCTGGGTGGCCAAGGTTTCTGCACAAAGATCGTGCTTACTGCACATTCCCAGCACAGAGACCGAGCTGTCAAAAGACAGCTCTCTGTCCCCACTAACACTTGGTAGCTGGCGGGACTGGCTCCTGAGCATGTGACCATGGTGACAGTCAATTACAGTGGTCGCATGTTTGCCGATCCTTCTAGCCCTGTTACAGACCCTGTTAGAAGGGCACTAGGACTGGACAAGAAGGGATTATGGGAAGTGTGGAGCCTCTTGTATTGCTATAAGGAGCCGCCATAAATAGGATTTCCATAAAATGTTGGCCATCGCATCAATAAATGCCTGTGCAGCCAACCTACCCGACGCTGTGACCTCGCACTCGGGAATTTAAAAATATACAAATAAAAAGTACTTTTAGAATTTCCATGTGATGCTGGGTACCTAGCATACCTTTGCTGTTTCCATCTGGTCCTCGAAGGATTGTACACTCCTCAATATTCCCAAAAGCTTCAAATAGCCGACGGACATCGTCTTCTGACTGTTGTTTGTTCAACATGCCCACAAAAAGTTTTCTGTCTTCTGGAACAAAATTAAGAGTTGCTTACCATATTCTGGTAACCCCACCCACATGGAAGAAAAATATATTTTAAATATATTTAAAAAATATTCTTCCCAAATATATTGACATACATTTGAAATACTACAATTTTGGCCGTATTCAATATATTTAAAATAAAAAAATAAAAATGTATATACGCATTCCAACATACAGTGTATATATATATATATATATATATATATATATATACACTGTATGTTGGAGTGCGTTTTTTATATATTACAAAATGTATGAAAAATATTTTTAAAAATAGATATATTTTTTAAATAAATTCTTCAGATTATTTTAACATATTTAAAAATAGTTATTTTAACATATACTTTTACATATATTTGTAAATGCATTCCAATCGTAATTAGGTTAAATGTAATTTTAAAGACATACAGTATATTTGAAAATTTATTTTTAAAAATATTTTTCATATATTTTGTAATAAAAATGCATTTCAACATACAGTGTATATATATATACATACATATATATATATATATATATATATATATATATATATATATATATATAAAAATATAAATATAGGAGCATTGTGAGCATTGTGTGTATGTGTATATATACAATTTTTTTTTTTTTAGATATATTGAATACGGCCAAAATTGTAGTATTTCAAATATAAGTCAATATATATATATATATATATATGTATGTATATATATATATATATATATATATATATATACTGGATGTTGGAATGCACTTTTTATATATTACAAAATATCTGAAAAATAGTTTTAAAAATATATATATTTTTAAAATACCGGTATAGTCTTCAGATTATTTTAACATATTTAAAAATAGTTATTTTAACATATACTTTTACATATATTTGTAAATGCATTCCAATCATAATTAGGTTAAATATATTTTTAAAGACACACAGTATATTTGAAAATGTATTTTTAAAAATATTTTTTATATATTTTGTAATAGAAACACATTTCAACATACAGTGTATGTATGTATATATATATATATATATACACACCATATGTTGGAATGTGTTTTTTATATATTACAAAATATATGAAAAATATTTTTAAAAATATATATTTTTTTATATTCTTCAGATTTTTTAACATATTTAAAAATAGCTATTTTAACATATACTTTACATATGTTTGTAAATGCATTCCAATCATAATAAGATTAAATGTATTTTTAAAGGTATACAGTATATTTGAAAATGTATGTTTAAAAATATTTTTTGTATATTTTGTAATATATTAAAAACGCATTTTAACATACAGTATATATTTATATATTTTGAGATATATTGAATACGGCCAAAATTGTAGCATTTCAAATATATGTCAATATCAATAAAGAGAACGCATTTCATCATACAGTGTATATATATATATACTGTATGTTGAAATGTGTTTTTGTTATTGCTATTGACACATATTTGAAATACTACAATTTTGGCCGTATTCAATATATTTAAAAATATATTTCAATAAATACATATATATATATATATTTTTTTTTTTAAGTATATTAAATACGGCCAAAATTGTAGTATTTCAAATATATGTCAAGTATATTTGGGAAGATTATTTTTAAACTATTTTTAAAATATATATGTTTTTCATGTGGGTAATATCAAGACATTTACAATACAACAGTGATATGAAAATACATTGCTGTAGAAATATCATGTTGTGCAGCTGACAGGCTTTTTTAGTCACCAAATGTATAAAAATATCCATAAAGTCATATCCAAGAGGCCCTCGATCTTCAAAAAAGATGTATTAGTTCAGTGTTTCTCAAATAATGGATCGCGAATCAAAAGTGGGTTGTGGCCGGGGGCGGACTGGGCCGCGAAGCAAGTACCCCCCCCCCCCCCCCAGGCCTCTCTAATGCCCCTTCAATCACCCCGGACTTTGAGACACGTATCCAGAGCAAACAGCACCCCGCTTTTCCCATTAGTTGTAATACATTTTCTATGTTTCAATTCCTGTTTATTTTATTGTGTTCTTACCTCCACAGCACTTTCATGTTCTCTGTGCTGAGATGACTGCACCACGCATTGTGGCAATAAGCCGTTTGTACATACATTGTAGAATACTGCAGAAGGAGTTTTGTGGAATGAATTATAAAGTTTCGGAAATTCAATTATTTTTGTGTCCCAACTTAATGACCAAGGACACCTGTGGCTCCTGAGGTTCCCCAGGCTGAGAACCATTGTCTTACTTCAACCAAACGAATACAAAACTCATACTTTCAAGCAAACTTCTTACCCGCACAGGCACAGGGAGAACATGCAAACCCCAGGCAGGTGGCGCCGTAGTTGGGATTTGAACCAATGACCCTAGTGCTGCCCACGCAAGCACAGGGAGAGCATGCAAACTCCAGGCTGGTGGTGCTGTAGTTGTGAATCAAACCAATGGCCCTAGTACTGCCCACACAGGCACAGGGAGAATATGCAAACTCTAGGCAGGTGGCGCCGTAGTTGGGATTTGAACCAATGACCCTAGTGCTGCCCACGCAGGCACAGGGAGAACATGCAAACTCCAGGCAGGTGGTGCCGTAGTTAGGAGTCGAACCAATGACCCTAGTACTGCCCATGCAGGCACAGGGAGAACATGCAAACCCCAGGCAGGTGGCGCCATAACTGGGATTTGAACCAATGACCCTAGTGCTGCCCACGCAAGCACAGGGAGAGCATGAAAAACTCCAGGCAGGTGGTGCTGTAGTTGTGACTCAAACCAATGACCCTAGTACTGCCCACGCAGGCACAGGGAGAACATGCAAACTCAAGCCAGGTGGTGCCATAGTTGGGATTTGAACTAATGACCCTAGTACTGCCCACGCAGGCACAGGGAGAACAGGCAAACTCCAGGCAGGTGGTGCGATAGTTGATCTTTGAACCAATGATCCTAGTGCTGCCCACGCAGGCACAGGGAGAACATGCAAACTCCAGGCAGGTGGCGCCGTAGTTGGAATTCGAACCAAACCAATGAACCTTGTACTGCCCACTCAGGCACAGGGAGAACATGAATACTTCAGGCAGGTGGCGCCATAGTTGGGATTCAAACCAATGACCCTAGTGCTGCCCACAGGGAGAACATGCAAACCCCAGTCGGGTGGTGCACGCTAGGCAAAAAGTATATTGTCCAAAAGCATGAACAGGTCTAAGCTTTCTAAAAAAATAAAAAAATAAGCCCAATGTTGCCTGTATGCTTTTGGGCAGGCTACCTAACTGACTTGTCAATGGTCACGGCATGCCATGGTCATGGTCATGGTAAGTCATTGCCATCTCTGCTAGGAGAGGGGGGTTGTCTACCCAGCTCCTCCCTTTCAGAGTACAAGGCTCCTCCCACTAAGTGTGTTTGGATATAGAGCTATGGCTCTTCTCATATGTAAAGTAAAAGGAATAAAGTCGGCAGGAGGAGCGTGGACTCCTTATAATGGCCAAAGCAGGTGTGTGTCACCTGGGAAAGCTCAGAGATCTTACCGGGAGAATCCCTGAGAGATACAGTAAAGGAAACTGTTCAATTAATGGACACCTACCAAATGCAACAACGCCACGTTGGGTGGACTGACCCTTTAAGATCTTTTTTTCAAACGTCACCAATTGTTAGGCCGCCTCTGCTTATGTATGAGATGTATAAACCTCAGGAAACGTCTGGACACATCAAGAATACTGAGCTACAGGAGGACAGTCAGTGCCTGCATCTACATGGGGGATATGATCTCCATGTACAATACATAAGGGGGGGATATGATCTCCATGTATAATACATAAGGGGGGATATGATCTCCATGTATAATACATAAGGGGGGATATGATCACCATGTATAATACATAAGGGGGGATATGATCTCCATGTACAATACATAAGGGGGGATATGATCTCCATGTATAATACATAAGGGGGGATATGATCTCCATGTATAATACATAAGGGGGATATGATCTCCATGTATAATACATAAGGGGGGATATGATCACCATGTATAATACATAAGGGGGGATATGATCTCCATGTACAATACATAAGGGGGGTATGATCTCCATGTATAATACATAAGGGGGGATATGATCTCCATGTACAATACATAAGGGGGGATATGATCTCCATGTATAATACATAAGGGGGGATATGATCTCCATGTATAATACATAAGGGGGATATGATCTCCATGTATAATACATAAGGGGGGATATGATCACCATGTATAATACATAAGGGGGGATATGATCTCCATGTACAATACATAAGGGGGGTATGATCTCCATGTATAATACATAAGGGGGGGGGTATGATCTCCATGTACAATACATAAGGGGGTATGATCTCCATGTATAATACATAAGGGGGGATATGATCTCCATGTATAATACATAAGGGGGGATATGATCTCCATGTATAATACATAAGGGGGGATATGATCTCCATGTATAATACATGAGGGGGGGGGGGTGATATGATCTCCATGTATAATACATAAGGGGGGATATGATCTCCATGTATAATACATAAGGGGGATATGATCTCCATGTATAATACATAAGGGGGGGATATGATCTCCATATATAATACATAAGGGGGGTATGATCTCCATGTATAATACATAAGGGGGGATATGATCACCATGTATAATACATAAGGGGGGATATGATCTCCATGTATAATACATAAGGGGGGGTATGATCTCCATGTATAATACATAAGGGGGGATATGATCTCCATGTATAATACATAAGGGGGGATATGATCTCCATGTATAATACATAAGGGGGGATATGATCACCATGTATAATACATGAGGGGGGGGATATGATCTCCATGTATAATACATAAGGGGGGGATATGATCTCCATGTACAATACATAAGGGGGGATATGATCTCCATGTATAATACATAAGGGGGGATATGATCTCCATGTATAATACATAAGGGGGGATATGATCACCATGTATAATACATAAGGGGGGATATGATCTCCATGTATAATACATAAGGGGGGGGGATATGATCTCCATGTATAATACATAAGGGGGGGGATATGATCTCCATGTATAATACATAAGGGGGGGGGATATGATCACCATGTATAATACATAAATGGGGGATATGATCTCCATGTATAATACATAAGGGGGGGATATGATCACCATGTATAATACATAAGGGGGGGATATGATCTCCATGTATAATACATAAGGGGGGGGATATGATCTCCATGTATAATACATAAGGGGGGATATGATCTCCATGTATAATACATAAGGGGGGGGATATGATCTCTATGTATAAATACATCAGTGGTTCATATAGTGAACTTGGTGTAGAGTTATTCACCCTGAGGTCATCACAGAGGACAAGGGGGCGCTCTTTACATCTGGAGGAAAAGAAATTTAATCTCCAAACACGGAAAGGTTTCTTCACAGTAAGAGCTGTGAGAATGTGGAATAGACTCCCTCAAGAGTTGGTTGTGGCCAGCTCAGTGGATTGCTGTAGGAAAGTCCTGGATTCTTTCTTGGATACACAGAATATAACTGGATATAACATTTATAGGTAAAGTTGATCCAGGGAATATCCGATTGCCTCTCGGGGGATCAGGAAGGATTTTTTCCCCTGCAGGAGCAAATTGGATCATGCTTTGCTGTTTTTTTTTTGCCTTCCTCTGGGATCAACTGTGGGCGTAGGATTATAACTTTTTTTTTTCTATGGTTGAACTGGATGGACTTTTGTCTTTTTTCAGCCAGACTAACTATGTAACTATGACCAGGTTGGTATAACTAGGGGAGGAGGCTAAATATCACCCATTGTCAAAGCCTGAGGCAAGTACTATAAACTTTTATTTGCCTAAGAAGATAATGAAATCACTCTCAACCAGCTAAAACAAATTCTTAGCCGCCTTGTATTGGAGCATTGACTAGTTGCATATATAGCAAGGCAATGGAAGATGTTATCACGTGATAATGAAAACCAACCTTTTCCAGTACCAGAGTATACAGTATAAAATCAGCAATATGCAGTATATCCTGTATAATATACATACATATTATAGGAGGTGGTATCAAAAGGTTTTGTGGCACGCCAACAAATGGTAGCACGAGGCTGCATGCACAGTCACAGGGAGCACCAACCTTCATAAGTCAGTGTGCCAGAAGATGTCGTCCTGTGTACATTGGGAGCTGTTAAACTGGTGCTGTTCTGACCATGTGCGTTGCCGCATCTGCTATTTCATCACGGACAGCAAGTTAGAACAAAGAGCAAACGTGAAATTGTGCGCGAAATTGGTGCCACTGAGTTTTAGGTAGCGGAAGGTCAGGAGCTGCTGGAAGTTGAACAAGCTGAAGTATATCTATGTGCTAATCCACTCCACATATAATAAAGTGGGAATCGAGGTGTGCTCCAGTCAAACATAAAAATGCAGAGATTGGGGAATTCGGGAGACAACTCCTATCTACTAAATAGCTTTGATTTGGCAAGGAACCAGTCTGCACCAGGGGCGGACTGACAACTCATGGGGCCCCCAGGCAATAGGGGATCATGGGGCCCCTGTGTCCTTGCCCACACCCAAAAAAGCCTATGAAAAAGCCAATGAAAGGTATCAGGGGCATCTCATGGGGCGCCCTACTGACCCCGGGCCCTCGGGCATTGCCCGAGTGCTCGAATGGTCAGCCCACCCCTGGTCTGCACCTCTACATAATTCCATGTAGCTTGTATTGTCATCCTCCAAATGGAAGGACATTGAATTTATGAGAGTCTATGATAGTCCAAGCCAGGTAGTTCTTGATTCCTCACCCATCCTCAACCTCAACGATGAGGGGGGGGTGCACTACATTCTGAGACAAGACGATATAATCCCACCCAGAAGCACATTGAAAAGCCTACTAAATATGGCTACATTCATTAATACAATGAGTGTGAATGCTGAGAATTTGAACGCCAGATTATTCTGTTTCTCACTCCAGTGGTGCACAGATCAACAGAATTGCTGTAGCATGATGGTGTCACACCTCCCTTATAAAGCCTTTTTCATGCAGCACAGAAAGGTAGCTGAAGAGACCGGATGTTCCCCTTTAAGCACAGAGTACATTTCTATATAAATCCTAAATAATAATAATAATGAGAGGCGGAATGCAGATTTACAGGTAGCTCAACATGGCTGATAATGGGTTATGGTAGGTTTTATTCTTACTAGATGAGGACAAGGGAAAACTTCAAGTTTTGCATCACTTTTTAATTTTATTTTTAAGTTTAAAAAAAAAAATAAGAAAGAGATAAAATGTTGTATTTTAGAGCAGTGGTCTCCAAACTGGGGCCCGAGGGGCAGATGCAGCCCTTTGCCTGCCTTTATGCAGCCCTTCAGTAACTATTTCTCCCACTGACACCAACAGTAGTGCACAATTCCTTCCTCTGACACCAACAAAAGAAAACTATTCTTCATACTGACTCCAATGATGAGGCAAACCCTCTCCTTCTGACACCAACATTGGGGCACTATTCCTTCCACTGACACCAACAGTGGGACATAGCTCCTTCCACTGACACCAACAGTGGGGCATAGCTCCTTCCACTGACACCAACAGTTATGCATAATTCCTTCCTCTGACACCAACAATAGAAAACTATTCTTCATACTGACGCCAGTGATGAGGCAAACCCTCTCCTTCTTACACCAACATTGGGGCACTATTCCTTCCACTGACACCAACAGTGAGGCATAATTCCATCCACTGATACCAACAGTGAGGCATAATTCCATCCACTGATACCAACAGTGAGGCATAATTCCATCCACTGACACCAACAGTGAGGCATAATTCCATCCACTGATACCAACAGTGAGGCATAAATCCATCCACTGATACCAACAGTGGGGTATTATTCCTTTCACTGACACCAACAATAGGAAACTATTCTTCCCACTGACTCCAATGATGAGGCAAACCCTCTCCTTCTGACACCAACATTGGGGCACTATTCCTTCCACTGACACCAACAGTGAGGCATAATTCCATCCACTGATACCAACAGTGGGGTATTATTCCTTCCACTGACCCCAACAGTCAGACTTAATTCCTTCCACTGACACCAACAGTGGGGCATAGCTCCTTCCACTGACACCAACAGTTATGCATAATTCCTTCCTCTGACACCAACAATAGAAAACTATTCTTCATACTGACGCCAGTGATGAGGCAAACCCTCTCCTTCTTACACCAACATTGGGGCACTATTCCTTCCACTGACACCAACAGTGAGGCATAATTCCATCCACTGATACCAACAGTGAGGCATAATTCCATCCACTGATACCAACAGTGAGGCATAATTCCATCCACTGACACCAACAGTGAGGCATAATTCCATCCACTGATACCAACAGTGAGGCATAATTCCATCCACTGATACCAACAGTGAGGCATAATTCCATCCACTGATACCAACAGTGAGGCATAAATCCATCCACTGATACCAACAGTGGGGTATTATTCCTTTCACTGACACCAACAATAGGAAACTATTCTTCCCACTGACTCCAATGATGAGGCAAACCCTCTCCTTCTGACACCAACATTGGGGCACTATTCCTTCCACTGACACCAACAGTGAGGCATAATTCCATCCACTGATACCAACAGTGGGGTATTATTCCTTCCACTGACCCCAACAGTCAGACTTAATTCCTTCCACTGACACCAACAGTGGGGCGCTATTCTTCCCACTAACACCAACAATGCAGCACTCTGCCTCCCACTGACACCAACAATAGGGCATTATTCCTTCCATTAATACCAAAGATGGGATACAATTCTTTCCACCGACCTCATTGATGGGGTACTATTATTCCTCCGCTTACTGACCGCAGGTGTAATTTGTTTAACTTGTATTGCTCACCAAGCCTGGGACATTGTTTACTCCCACTGATACCGGAGCATTAACTATTCCCACTGGCCATGGTCTGCCCCCCACACACACACTGTCTGAATGACAGTAAACTGGTCCTTTGGTTAGAAAGTTTGGAGAACCCTTCATTAGAGCAATGTCATGGCAGTTGGAAGTTGCAAAAGCGAAAAGTTTTCGCATTGCTGCTTTTTCTCAAGGCCAACTAACATACTGTATGTACATGCAAGACCAGGACAAGCCTTAAACATGACTGTTGCTCCTGCTTCCAGTATTCATTTTACTATATACAGTGAAGGAAATGCGTATTTGCTCCCCTGCTGATGTTGAATGTTCGCCCCTCACAAAGAAATGATCGGTCTAAAAATCGAATGTTCGGTGTATTGTAACACTGAGAGACAGAATACAACAACAAATTCAGCAGAAATGCGTCTAACAAATGATGACTGATCTGCATATTCATGAGGGAAATAAGGATTTGATCTCCTATCATTCAGCAGGATTTCTAGCTACAATGTGTCTTCATACAGGTAACAAGTTGAGATTAGAAGCAGTCTCTTAAAGGGAGTGCTTTTAATCTCATTTTGTTACCTGTATAAAAAGACACCTGTCCACAGGAGCAATCCAACCATCAGATTCCAAACTCTCCACCATGGCAAAGACCAAAGAGCTGTCCAAGGATGTCGGGGACAAGATTGTAGACCTACACAAGGCTGGACTGGGCTACCAAATTATGGCCAAGCAGCTTGGTGAGAAGGTGACAACAGTTGGTGCAATCATTCACAAATGGAAGAAACACAAAACAAGTGTCAGTCTCCCTAGGTCTGGTGCATCATGCAAGATCTCCCCTCGTGGAGTGTCAATGATCATGAGAACAGTGAGGAATCATCCCAGAACTACACGTGAGGATCTTGTCAATGATCTCCAGGCAGCTGGGACCACAGTCACCAAGAAAACAATTGGTAACACACTACGCCGACAAGGACTGAAATCCTGCAGTGCCCGCAAGGTCCCTCTGCTCAAGAAAGCACATGTCCAGGCCCGTCTGAAGTTTGCCACTGAACATCTGAATGATGCAGAGGAGGACTGGTGGGAAGTGTTGTGGTCAGATGAGGCCAAAATCCAGCTCTTTGGCATCAACTCAACTCGCTGTGTTTGGAGGAGGAGGAATGCTGCCTATGACCCCAAGAACACCATCCCAACTGTGAAACATGGTGGTGGAAACATTCTGCTTTGGGGGTGTTTTTCTGCTAAGTGGACAGGACAACTGCACCACATCAAAGGGACGATGGACGGGGCAATGTACCATCAAATCTTGGGTGAGAACCTTCTTCCCTCAGCTAGGGCATTGAATGGGTCGTGGATGGGTGTTCCAGCATGGCAATGACCCAAAACACATGGCCAAGGCAACAAAGGAGTGGCTCAAGAAGAAGCACATTAAGGTCCTGGAGTGGCCTAGCCAGTCTCCAGACCTTAATCCAATTGAAAATCTGTGGAGGGAGCTGAAAGTTCGAGTTGCCAAACGTCAGCCACCAAACCTTAATGACTTGGAGAGGATCTGCCAAGAGGAGTGGGCCAAAATCCCTCCTGAGATGTGTGCAAACCTGGGGGCCAATACAAGAAACATCTGACCTCTGCGTTTGCCAACAAGGGATTTGCCACCAAGTACTAAGTCATGTTTTGTGAAGGGGATCAAATACTTATTTCCCTCATGAACATGCAGGTCAGTCATCATTTGTTAGACGCATTTCTGCTGAATTTGTTGCTGCTATTCTGTATCTGTGTTACAATACACCAAACATTCGAATTTTAGACCGATCATTTCTTTGTGAGGGGCGAACATTCAAAATCAGCAGGGGAGCAAATATGCATTTCCTTCACTGTAAAAATTTAAAGCAACCCCTTTAGATTTTTATTCCTGGTTAGTGAAAATCCAATACCCCCTCCACTCTTTGATGCTCATCAGCCAAGAGGGACCTCAGGGGTGGGACATGCCAAGATAGTGAATCTAAAGTGAATATTTGGTTTCTAGAGATTCCAGGTCGCTGTGGAAGGTGAAAAGAAGCATCTCCTGGTACCTACTTTGAACCTGTTTACTGCTTTGCTAGATATGACAAGTTTTATTCAAAGGCTAAACCCTTCCAAAGACCTTTTAAGACCGGAGCCGCTCCTTTTTTCTTTTTCGTCATGGAAAGTTAATATTTGAGCGCTTTTGTCGTTCACTTCTATGGCATGGCACCGTATCATTAGACACAATAGGAAAATCTACGAGGACACAAAAAAGGCATAATTGCAGTTTTTGGGTCTTTTTCCACAGCGTGATCCAATCGGCGCACACAAAGGAGAGAATTTTCTATCGCGCGTGCCCCGGCTGACTTTTCACATCAAATTAAAGTTGGTTCTTTCAAGGCCTCAGAAAGGGTAATTGAAACAGTTCTTCACAATTGGTCTGACTTACGTTCTATCTCCCTCATCTCCGTCTGTATCAGTGACGCTCACGAGCGCAGACAAGCGGCATAGGCAGACCTCTCTTAATATTAAAGTATGTGATTAAATGGGATTCGCCAAAAAGACAAAGCGCTGAAGACCTGCCAATTGTTAATCCCTTGTTCACTGTGCTTAAAAATTCAATTTCTTCCTTTCAAGAGGGGAGAACAGAAGGACAAGTAGACTGAAGGGTGTCTCGTCTTCAGGGTGTCTGATCGTATCCCCACGCTCTTAAAATCTTAAGTCCCTATTAATATGTATGTACATGACGCAAATCTCCATCCTCGGAAATTCAACCATTTTTTTTTCTATTCTATAATCACGGATTATTGATGTCAGATACAGTTGAAGTGGTCTATTTACATAAGGGCGTATTAGTCAGTCTGATGGTTTTATTGTCCAGTTCTAACCATTCTGCAACTTGAGTTATTGCTAATCTCATTCCTTAGTTTGTTCTAACGCCTTCATACACCAAACCAAAATTCTATTGTTTTCTTAACCATTTCTTTTACAGCTGGCACACTCAACCAGAATTGTTCTGCAAATGAGTACATTTGCATTTGTAAAGAGTGGCAGGAGCATACCCCAGCACTTATATCCACACAGGTAAGTCAGCTTCCTTCACTATGGAATGAATTAGGTTTTTTGACTACACCACCAAGGTTGGACCAAGGTGGTGCTGTGGATGTAGCTGTCAGGAATGGACTTGCCAATGGTGGTGGGACTCACCTGCCTTGTGAGCTGCAGTACCAAGGCTGGCCAGCGGGTGCTCTCAGCAGCCAGAATCTCACTCCTGCAGTCAGCCTATCACCTGAGGCTAATTGCAGGAGGTGTATTTAAGCAGGACCAGGCCTGTGATCAGGGTCTTGGTGTATGTTTCCCATGAGCCCCTGTACCTGCTATCCTGTGTTCCTGCCTAGTTGCTGACCCTGCTTTGATCCTGACCTCTGCTGACCATCTCCTGTTGAACCCCTGGCTTGCCTGACCATCCTGCTGCCTGATCCTCTGTACCGCGCTGCCCGTGAGTTACTGAACCCGGCTTGTGACCCTGACTATTCTCTGCCTGCTCCCCTGGTACCTCGTTGCCCACATGTTGCTGACCTGGCCTGCCTGACTACGCTACACTCCATACTGTCATCCATTCATCCCGCACGGATCCAGTCACTACTGTCCGAACCTGCCAGCCCCTTCACATCCAGGCTTTCCCCCGGTACATACCCTCGGCGAACCCCTCTACCGCAGTTGGTTGCACTCAGGGGCCGCGACCTGGTCTCAGTCCTGCGCCAAGTCCATCCCCACCATCAGGGGCTCTGGTGAAAAGGCAGACTGGGGCTTAGACTCCGCGCCCTGGGGAATCCTGGTCTGTGGGCCACTAGAGATCCCGCCGGGCGGTGCCTGACAGTACCTTGCGGCCTGCCTGACCATTCCACCTCTCCAGCCCTGACTACGGCTGTGTTCCTGAAGCCTGCTACTTCCCTGTGTCAGTCCACACATTTCTGGTCACACCCAGATCCCTGACAGTAGCCTTCCTTGATTTAAGCAAAACATTTGATACAGTTCCCCATAGTAAGCTTGAACTTGACCCCTGGGTGGTTCAGTAGTTGGCTAAAGGATAGATCTCAGACTATGGCTATAAATGGGGTTCTTTCAGGACAGAGACCGGTCATTTGTGGTGTACCACCAGGTCCTGTTCTATTTAATCTGTATTTAAGGGACATAGCTGAAGGTATGGCGGGTAAGGTATGTCTTTTTGCTGATGACACAGAGATGTGCAGTAGGGTTGATATTCCTGGAGGTTTTTGCAACGTGGACCAGGATTTGGCATTTCTGAAAAACTGGTCAAAGTTGTGGAAACTGCAGTGGAATATCACCAGAAGAATCACCAGCAGGAGGAAGGAGGTCCCGATTCCTCTATATAGATCTTTATATCACTAGAGGGATCACCAGCAGGAGGAAGGAGGTCCTGATTCCTCTATATAGATCTTTATATCACTAAAGGGATCACCAGCTGGAGGAAGGAGGTCCTGATCCCTCTATATAGATCTTTATATCACTAGAGGGGTCACCAGCAGGAGGAAGGAGGTCCTGATTCCTCTATATAGATCTTTATATCACTAGAGGGGTCACCGGCAGGAGGAAGGAGGTCCTGATTCCACATTATAGATCTTTATATCACTAGAGGGGAGGTCCTGATTCCTCTATATAGATCTTTATATCACTAGAGGGATCACCAGCAGGAGGAAGAAGGTCCTGATTCCTATATATAGATCTGTATATCACTAAAGGGATCACCAGCAGGAGGAAGGACGTCCTCATTCCACTATATCGATCTTTATATCACTAGAGGGATCACCAGCTGGAGGAAGGATGTCCTGATCCCTCTATATAGATCTTTATATCACTAGAGGGGTCACCGGCAGGAGGAAGGAGGTCCTGATTCCTCTATATAGATCTTTATATCACTAGAGGGGTCACCAGCAGGAGGAAGGAGGTCCTGATTCCTCTATATAGATCTTTATATCACTAGAGGGGTCACCAGCAGGAAGATGGAGGTCCTGATTCCTCTATATAGATCTTTATATCACTGGAGGGATCACCAGCAGGAGGAAGAAGGTCCTGATTCCTCTATATAGATCTTTATATCACTAGAGGGATCACCAGCAGGAGGAAGAAGGTCCTGATTCCTCTATATAGATCTTTATATTACTAAAGGGATCACCAGTAGGAGGAAGAAGGTTATGATCACCCTAGATAGATCTTGATTTATTACTAGAGGGATCACCAGCAGGAGGAAGAAGGTACTGGTTCCACCATACAGATCTTCATTTATCTCTAGTGGGATCACCAGCTGGAGGAAGGAGGTCCTGATTCCCCTGTATAGACCTTTATCTATCACTAGAAGGACCCCCGTAGAAAAAATGTTGTCCTGTTTTCTCTATATAGATCATTATTAGAGAAATCACCAGCAGGAGGTAAGAGGTCCTGATCCCTTTTATGTAGATCTTTAGTTATCACCAGAAGAATCACCAGCAAGAGGAAGGATGTCCTGATCCCTATTTACAGATCTTTATATCACCAGAGGGGTCACCAGCAGGAGGAAGGAGGTCCTGATTTCTCTGTATAGATCTTTATCACCAGAAGGATCACCAGCAGGAGGAAGGAGGTCTATATAGATCTTTATAGCAATAGAGGGACCACCAGCAGGAGGAAGGAGGTCCTGACTCCTTCATAGTGATATTTAGTTAGATCTCATTTAGAATACCACGTCCAGGTTTCTGAAGACCTCATTTACAAAAAGATACTGATAGGACAAAATCAGTCCAGAGATGGGTAACAAAATTGGTAAAAGAACTGGGGGATAAAACATATCAGGAGAGACTTCAGGAACTTAATATGTACAGTCGTGAGGAGAGTAGGAAAAGGAGAGATGTCACACGATGTGACTGAAACCTTTAAATGGTGTGTGTGAATGGTGTGAATAAGGTTCAGGAGGACAGTATTATCAATATAAAGCTAAGATCAGGAAAAAAAAGGACATGGCCTCAAACTAGAGAGAGAAAAGACCACGCCTAACCTTAGAAAGTATGCTTGGAACCAGGGGCGGACTGACAACTCATGGGGCCCCTGGGCAATAGAGGATCATGGGGCCCCTGTGTCCTTTCCAAACTCAAAAAAGCCTATGAAAAAGGTACCAGGGGCATCTCATGGGGCCCCCTACTGACCCCGGGCCTCGGGCGGTGCCTGAGTTTCCAAATGGTCAGTCCGCCCCTGCTTGGACCAGACCTCCAGTAGAGGTAGAGAGCCAGTCTGCAGAAGGTGAATTTAAACATGCTTGGTACAAACATAGATCTACACTGGGACAAAAGGATAAAAAACAAACAGCAACAACAACAAAGAAAAGTCAGGAAAGGAATAGATTTGATCAACCAGTTGATCTTTTTCAGCTGTCAATCTTTTATGTTTCTATAGAATGTGTCAAGACCAGGGGTGGACTGACCATTCGAGCACTCAGGCACTGCCGGATGGCCCGGGGTCAGTAGGGGGCCCCATGAAATGCCCCTGTTACCTTTTTATAGGCTTTTTTGGGTGTGCTTTGAGTGTGGACAAGGACACGGGGGCCCCATGATCCCCTATTGCCCGGGGGCCCCATGAGTTGTTAGTCCGCCCCTGGTCAAGACTGATGTTGCTTGTACAAGAACATGATGTGAGTTGTGAAAGTCTACGGGACCGCCCTGTTCAAATTACATAATCTATTCCCTGTGGTGTCTCAACGTCTGGGGCAGATATTAGTTTGTTATGTTACATGGCTGAAGGTGTGAAACGTTGTCAAATCCTTGGGGGCAGAGATGTTAAAATATCATATAGGTGGTTGTGGAGGTGATGCTGAAGGCTGCCAACCCAGTTTAAGGACAGTTGTTTCATTTTGGATATAGATGCCTTCTTTCAGGTCTCATATGAACAGATGCACCTCAATGTCCTGGAAAGAGGACAATTCACACCTTCAGTCATGTGACTCAAATGATTAACACTTGACACCAGGGGCGGACTGACAACTCATGGGGCCCCTGGGCAATAAGAGATCATGGGGCCCCTGTGTCCTTGCTCACACTCAAACCACACCCAAAAAAGCCTATGAAAGGTACCAGGGGCATCTCATGGGGCTCCCTACTGACCCCGGGCCCTCAGGCAGTGCCTGAGTGCTCAAATGGTCAGTCCATCCCTGCTTGACACAGATATCATGCTTCAAGACATTAACTTACATAATTACAATTTGGTGACAGGCCATAGATGGAACAATTTTCTTTCCCGCAACCACGGGTTACATAGTTAGTCTGGCTGGAAAAGGACAAAAGTCCATCCAGTTCAACCATAAAAAAAAAAGTTATAATCCTACACCCACAGCTGATCCAGAGGAAGGCAAAAAAAACCAGCAAAGCACGATCCAATTTGCTCCTGCAGGGAAAAAATTCCTTCCTGATCCCCCGAGAGGCCATCGGATATTCCCTGGATCGACTTTACCTCACTATGGGAAAAAAAATACATTTTAAATATATTTAAAAAATATTCTTCCCAAATATATCAACATACATTTGAAATACTACAAGTTTGGCCGTATGCAATATATTTATATTTATATATATATACTGCATGTTGAAATGCATTTTTATTACAAAATATATGAAAAGTATTTTTAAAAATACATGTTCAAATATACTGTATGCCTTTAAAAATACATTTAATCTACATTTTTGGAATGCATTTACAAATATATGTAAAAATATATGTTAAATGACCTTTTTACATGTTAAAAAAATTTGAAGAATATATTTAAAAAAAAATATTTAAAAAATATTTTTCATATATTTTGTAATATATAAAAAAACATGTTTCAACATACAGTATATATATATATATAAAAATATATTGCATACGGCCAAAATTGTAGTATTTCAAATATATGTCGATATATTTGGGGAGAGTATTTTTAAAATATATTTAAAATATATTTTTTTTCCACGTGGGCTGTTTGCATTTAGTCTTATTGAGGACTTTGAAATCTGCAGTTAACAGCCCACATGGAAAAAAATATATATTTTAAATATATTTAAAAAATATTCTTCCCAAATATATATACACATATATTTGAAATACTACAATATAGGCCGTATTCAATATATTTATACCTATATATATATATATATATATATACTGTATATATATACATATCAATCTATCTGTCTATCTATCTATATACTGTATGTTGAAATTTGTTTTTTATATATTACAAAATATATGTAAAATATTTTTAAAAATACATTTTCAAATATACTGTATGTCTTTAAAAATACATTTATTCTACATTTTTGGAATGCATTTACAAATATATGTAAAAATATATGTTAAAATGACTTTTTTATGTTAAAAAAAATCTGAAGAATACATTTAATCTACAATTACATATATTTTGTAATATATAACAAACACATTTCAACATACACTACATATATATATATATATAATATACTGCCAAAATTGTAGTATTTCAAATATATGTATATATATTTGGGAAGAGAATTTTTAAAATATATTTAAAAGATATTTTTCTTCCATGTGGGCTGATAATTGCAGAGTTCAAAGTCCTCAATAAGACTAGATACTCAGAAAGATAAATGCAAATATTTCCATTTTTTTTTTGTTACTTTTCATGTTTTTTTTTTTTTATTATTTTCATTGTTTTTTTACTCATGTGAGTCCTAAAAGACAAGAACACCGAACCGTGTTGTGGGCAGATTGCTGGATATAGATTTCCGCTATCATGCCAATTCACACACTGTCAATGGTCCTGATGAAGGTAGACGCTTTCATTCAGTCACGTCTTGCCGGAGACCTAACTGTAGCACTGTATTAGGCACTATTGTGAGATTCAATCACTGTCTCTTCCTCATCAGTCTCATGGCTCGGCACAGTTGGGCAGCCAAATGATCTAAGCTGGAAGTCCAAAGTAAACCTAAAAAAAGGCTTAGCTGTAGAAAAAAGTATGTGGAGGACATCAAAAGTAAAGTCCTGTTGCATCACATGAGTACAGTCCTGTTGTGTCACATGAGTACAGTCCTGTTGTGTCACACGAGTAAAGTCCTGTTGCATCACATGAGTAAAGTCCTGTTGCGTGACATGAGTAAAGTCCTGTTGCGTCGCACGAGTAAAGTTCTGTTGCGTCACACGAGTACAGTCCTGTTGCGTCGCACTAGTAAAGTCATGTTGCGTCACACGAGTAAAGTCCTGTTGCGTCACACGAGTACAGTCCTGTTGCATCGCACGAGTAAAGTTCTGTTGCGTCACACGAGTAAAGTCCTGTTGCGTCACACGAATAAAGTCCTGTTGCGTCGCACGAGTAAAGTCCTGTTGCGTCACACGAGTAAAGTCCTGTTGCGTCACACGAGTACAGTCCTGTTGCGTCACACGAGTACAGTCCTGTTGCGTCACACGAGTACAGTCCTGTTGCGTCACACGAGTAAAGTCCTGTTGCGTCACACGAGTACAGTCCTGTTGCGTCACACGAGTACAGTCCTGTTGCGACACACGAGTACAGTCCTGTTGCGTCACACGAGTAAAGTCCTGTTGCGTCACACAAGTAAAGTCCTGTTGCGTCACACGAGTACAGTCCTGTTGCATCACACGAGTAAAGTCCTGTTGCGTGACACTAGTAAAGTCCTGTTGCGTCACATGAGTAAAGTCCTGTTGCGTCACATGAGAAAAGTCCTGTTGCGTCACACGAGTAAAGTCCTGTTGCGTCACACGAGTACAGTCCTGTTGCGTCACACGAGTAAAGTCCTGTTGCGTCACACGGGCACAGTCCTGTTGCGTCACACGAGTAAAGTCCTGTTGCGTCACATGAGTATTGCTTAACTGATTCTGTCAAGAAGCCCAAACATAATTAGCGAGTTTATGGAACATAATCCAGGGGGACGATTTGCTGAAAAGGGATCTACAGTACCTTAACCAATTACTTGTAATACTCATTTAGAGGAGAGAAGTGCACTACAATCCTATCACGGCTTATTTACCAAACATGATTACAAAATACTTTCACTTTATATGTACTGCATCTTGGCAAAAGAAAAAAAATAGCAAAATTCAAAAATCTATAAAAAGATCCAAAATGATGTGAGTAGACAGGAACAGACTGCGGCATTACAAAAAAAAATTATTTAAAGACAAAAGTGTGTTTTGCAAATAATAGGGAAGTATTGCACACTAATATTTGTTGTTTGTTGTTGTTCTACCTTTAAGCAATCGGCGGGGGGGGGGGGGGGGAGGGGGCTCTAGTCTCCTTTTTACATGTTCAATAGCATTGAACCTTGCTTTCAGCAGGTGATAGCTGAATAGGAATGAAGCCTAGGTTTCAATCAGACAAGGGAAGCCTCAAAGCGAACACCCTCTATTGTCCTGTCTTGAGATAGCCCATAGTACTTTGGGGAGCTGCGCTGCTGAGTCACCGCTGGGAGAGAGAGCAGGGGGGCTGAGCTTCTGAGTCACCGCTGGGAGAGAGAGCAGGGGGGCTGAGCTTCTGAGTCACCGCTGGGAGGGAGAGCAGGAGGGCTGAGCTGCTGAGTCACCGCTGGGAGGGAGAGCAGGGGGGCTGAGCTGCTGAGTCACCGCTGGGAGGGAGAGCAGGGGGGCTGAGCTTCTGAGTCACCGCTGGGAGGGAGAGCAGGGGGGCTGAGCTGCTGAGTCACCGCTGGGAGGGAGAGCAGGGGGGCTGAGCTGCTGAGTCACTGCTGGGAGGGAGAGCAGGGGGGCTGTGCTGCGAGTCACTGCAGGGAGGGAGAGCAGGGAGGGAAAGCAGGGGGGCTGAGCTGCTGAGTTACTGCAGGAAGGGAGAGCAGGGTGGCTGAGCTGCTGCGTCACTGCTGGGAGGGAAAGCAGGGAGGCTGAGCTGCTGCATCACTGCTTGGATAGGGAACAGGGGAGCTGAGATGCTGAGTCACTGCAGGAAGGGAGAGCAGGGGGGCTGAACTGCTGAGTAACTGCTTGGATAGGGAACAGGGGAGCTGAGCTGCTGAGTCACTGCAGGAAGGGAGAGCAGGGGGGCTGAGCTGCTGAGTCACTGCAGGAAGGGAGAGCAGGGGGGCTGAGCTGCTGAGTCACTGCAGGAAGGGAGAGCAGGGGGGCTGAGCTGCTGCGTCACTGCTGGGAGGAGAGGGGCAAAGTAAATCAGTGGTGTTTTTGAAATAATTACTATGTCGCTTTTGACTGTATTAACATGTTTCCATTGCCCATCAGTGTAGAAGGGAATGCATAGCAATGCATGGATTGTAAACTTTTGCAAGATTTTAATCTTTCCGAAATATGGAAACAACATTTTTTTTTCTTGAAAAACAAGAAGCAAAGACAAGATAAGTGCAAGACTTGATACAACAGGTGTTACATCCGAGTGCTAAAATCAACAACAGTATTCAAAAAACCCATCAAAAAGCTACAAAGACACAAAGCACTAAGTGTAACCACAACCTAGATATTTCTCAGAGGCTCCATGCCCACGCTAACAATCCAAAAAAAAATAAAAAATAAAAAAATAAATAAATAATGATAAACACCGTGGGAAGGAAGTCACAGAAATCTGACCCAGACGCTTTTAATTCCTGATGCAAAACGACGCAATTCGCTCTCCCAGGCGAGCAAGCCGTTCTGCGGCCATTTTTCATAGTGTAACAGCGATGGTAGGGCACCCCGGGGCCTTCGATGAAATGGTTCATTAAAACAGTTTCTCGAGTTTCTGAAGTCGCTCGGTAACACTTTGTAAGGCTCCTGGTACCTTACAGCACCCCGGAGGCTGATGTCAATGAGCCGTGCCCAACCTCCCCGTCGCTTCTTATCGCTTTGGAATGGATTCCTCTACTGATGAGCGCTGCGCCCATGCCGCAGCTCAATACTACGCTTCCACTGGTCCGTCTCTCTGCGCTCCCCAAGCACAGAGCTCATGATGGAGATGTCTGTTTGGATGGGGGCTATGCACACAAAATAACAGCAATTTATTGCAGATAACAGCCACCTGTCCGGCGATTTTCCTGGTACGGTGCTGGGAAATGTGATGGATTTCCAGTATCAAAGCCACAGGGGAAAAGAAGGCTCAAAAGGCCACAATAATTTAAATGATACACTTGGGAAAGGCCTGATTCGTGGTGCCAATTGTTGAGCAGCAAAGGAGGAACATTAGCACGCCTCTAACTAGAGTTATGATGCCCCACTTGCCAATAAGTGTCCAAACAAGGCAGGTCAAGGCAAAAAAACCCCAAAGTAGACAAGGCTTAAACAGTGTCAGGGCAGGGGCCGAGGAACGGACAGGCAGGCCTAACAATGTAACGCACCGGCTGACGACAACCACCACCCACAGACCGAAGTCCCTCAGGGCGCGGAGTCCAAGTCCCAGGCTGCCCTTCACCAGGGCCCTGATGGTGGGGATGGACTTGACGCAGCCAGGAACCAGGTCGCGGTAATGGCCGCCGCCAATGGCGTGTAGCTGGTGGAAGAGACAAAAGAGTAGTCAGACAGGCCGGGTCAACAACAACAGGACAAAACAGTACAGGACAGCAGACGAGAATCACAGGTCACGAGCCGGGTTCAGCAACAGAGGGTCAGATCAAAGGAGAATACAAAGAATAGTCGAGTCACAAGCCGAATCAGAATACCAGGAGAGTCACGAGAGTCAGAACAGAGTAATAGCAACACAAAGGCACAAGTGCAAAGAGCATGTGCGGGCCACAGGCTTATACGTCATCAGCCACACCCCTCTGGGGGATGGACCTCAGAGACCTCAAGGCATAAAAGGATTCCCACCATGCACAGCAGAATCCAAGATGGACGCCAGCACATGGAGTAACATAACCTCAGGGAAAAGGTAGGACCTTTACAAACAGGAACTTGACCCCCCGGGAAATTCTCTTCCAACTACTCTTGCTGATGTGATTGAGGTCTCTGCCAGGTGTTTGGGACCGAAAAGAGACCCGCATGCAGACACATGCTGCTGGGTTTGAGTATCTGGGACCTTTACAGAGACTTGTGTCAATTGTGTCGCACGAAACGCATCAAGGAGGAGCCGTACGCCGTGACGTCACGCCGCCGGAGCCCCACGAAGGTCCGGCAGCCATCTTAAAGAGTGGCTGGTCAGTTTCACGACTTTTAAACTTTATTTTTGGTGCTATTTCCACGTTGATGATGTACTATTTTATACTTAAATTAATCTGATCAAATTACTACGCTATGAGCACCTTCTGGGTCACTTTGTGGGTGTTTCTATCGTCCTGGTTCTCCAGGGCCTTCAAAACTGTGATAGGTAGTCAGAAAATTAGATGTGTAATTTATTTATTTTTTGGCTCTGAATTGAGCTAAACGATTTCCAGGACTCCAGCCGGAGAACAGTTGCAGAGCAGTTTCAGATCCGGAGGAGGGTGTCCATTCCTATGCTGTCTGTCTGGTCCACCTAAAGGGGGCTTCCTGCAGATCTTGTGGTCATTATAAGATTCAACACATTGCGCTTTTACTATACGCATCTGGTGAGTGCGCATTTTTATCAAATTCCCTGCACGGATTGAAGTCACATGGAATTCTTTGATACCACCTGTGCAACAGGATCTGTATGCGACACAATTTTCTGACCGGTGTTTGTCAGACCCTCACCATCATATGAACACTTTCTTTGTCTGTTTTTTGACTTTCACAGCCGCACTTATATATTTGCGCTCATTGTAGCGATTCACTCCCATGTTATCACTCGTGTTTAATAACTTCATATTTTTTTATTAGTGAACTTTTAGATATTAATTCCTTCAGCGCTACCCCAATTTTTGTGTATATCTGTGTCCATGGACTGGAATTCCCTGTGTGCAATGGCATGCTGCAAGTCTCTGCCAGTTCCCAAATACCTGGTACAGTCATATTGGAGCATGCGCAGTTCTTGCACTGCATCCTGGGATGTGTGATGTGGACATCCCTGGAGGCTATGTGTTCCTAGTACTGTGCTTTCAGTTGCGCTGCCTTGAAGTTGCCTTGCTTTGTTGGGGGTTATTGTGCTTGGGGTTATTGCTCTGGGGGTGTATGTGCTGGGAGATAATTGCTTGCCCTGACACTTTTTGGGGGTATGGCTACTGGTATGGATTAACATTGCTGGGGGTTACCCTTGCTGACCCTGGCACTTGCTGTGGGTTATTGCTGGTCCTGATACATGCTGGGGGTAATCACTACTTGCACTAACACCAACACTAGAGGTTTATTACTGCTGCCACTAACACCAACAACGGGGCTTATTTTACTCCCAAAATCTCTCCAGCGTATGCCAGGTGCTATTTTTTCTAAACCATAGCAAAGCAAAGGGGGAAAGGTGATTGACCATTCACATTTTTGGCCATGCCAGCAGCTGTTTTCGTGATTATTACTGGAGGTTAATATTGATATCTCTGACACTTTAGGGTGTTATTGCTTGGGGTTATCATTGCTGGTCCTAAAAACATACTGCAGGTTATCATTGCTGGCTCTGACATTTGCTGGTGGATGTTGCTGGGGGTTTTCATTGATGGCCCTGACACTTGCTGGAGGTTATCATTACTGGCCCCGGCACTTGCAGGGGGTTTTCACTGCTGGCCCTGGCAGTTTCTTGGGTTTGTTTCTGGGGGTTATCATTATTGTCCCTGACACTTGCTGGGGGGTTATTGCTGGGGATAATCATTGCTGGCCCTAACACTTGCTGAGGGTTATCACTGCTGGCCCTGACACATGCTGGGGGTTATTGCTGGGGATAATCATTGCCGGCCCTGACACTTGCTGGGGGTTATCATTGCTGGCCCTGGCAGTTTCTCGGGGTTATTGCTGGGTGTTATCATTATTGGCCCTGACACATGCTGGGGGATCATCATTGCTGGCCCTGACACTTGCTGGGGGCTATCATTGCTGGCCCTGACACATGCTGGGGGTTATTGTAGGGGTTTATCATTGCTGGCCCTGACACTTGCTGGGGGTTATTGTAGGGGTTTAACATTGCTGGCCCTGACACTTGCTGGGGATTATCATTGCTGGCCCTGACACATGCTGGTGATTATTGCTGGCCCTGACACTTTCTAGGGATTATTGCTGACCCTGACACCTTCTGGGGATTATTGCTGGCCCTGACACTTTCTGGGGGGTTATTGCTGGCCCTGACACATGCTGGGGATTATCATTGCTGGCCCTGACACATGCTGGGGATTATTGCTGGCCCTGACACTTTCTATGGATTATTGCTGGCCCTGACACTTTCTGGGGGGTTATTGCTGGCCCTGACACATGCTGGGGATTATCATTGCTGGCCCTGACACATGCTGGGGATTATTGCTGGCCCTGACACATGCTGGGGATTATTGCTGGCCCTGACACTTTCTGGGGGGTTATTGCTGGCCCTGACACATGCTGGGGATTATCATTGCTGGCCCTGACACATGCTGGGGATTATTGCTGGCCCTGACACTTTCTATGGATTATTGCTGGCCCTGACACTTTCTGGGGGGTTATTGCTGGCCCTGACACATGCTGGGGATTATCATTGCTGGCCCTGACACATGCTGGGGATTATTGCTGGCCCTGACACATGCTGGGGATTATTGCTGGCCCTGACACTTTCTGGGGGGTTATTGCTGGCCCTGACACATGCTGGGGATTATCATTGCTGGCCCTGACACATGCTGGGGATTATTGCTGGCCCTGACACTTTCTGGGGATTATTGCTGGCCCTGACACATGCTGGAGATTATTGCTGGCCCTGACACTTTCTGGGGATTATTGCTGGCCCTGACACTTTCTGGGGGTTTATTGCTGGCCCTGACACATGCTGGGAGTTGCAATTGCTGGCATTGGGCATTTACTATTGCTGCCACTGGAAGCAACAATGGGGCACACAACACCATGAAGCAACGCCCACTTGATCGACCATTGCTACATTTAGCAACAGCCACAGACTCATGGTATGCTATGCAGATCATATTTTTCTTCTCCATCTCTTTAAGGTGGGTGTAAGGGACACTGTTGCATACTTCAGACCACTGCATTGTACTTTTAAAGGGACTACAGTATGTGCTCTTATTACACTAGTAATGGTTTCTGTATACTGTACTGTAACATTGTATCTTTCATTTTCTGACTAAGCATTTCTCATTATATTATGTCTGCTTTTATTATAACACAAGATCTCAAAGTCTCCTCGCTGTGGAGAAGGACCCTTGTTCTCTGTGTGGAAGCAGTGGCCTATCCGCAGACGTCCTAAACACTCGCTGTTGAGTCAAGGAGAGTTGAAGTATCCACAAATACAAGCAGAGAGGGGCTTATTCAGCTTACCAGGCTCTGCCTATAAATAAAAGATCACGTTTTGTTGGACTGACCTTTTAATACACCGTAGGACATTGAAATACAGTTCTATTGCTCATGATCAAGTGAAGTAATTAGTAAACTTTCTGTAGATAATGAAACAGATTTTGGCATAGAGGGGAATGAAGTAGTGCTGCGTTTTAGTATGTGTTATAACATCATGCTGAGTATTTGTTGTTATTTTTTTTTTTTTGTGGTTTGATGGCGGTCCAGAAATGTTTATCTCATTTAAGAAGCCGATTTCCTTGGAGTGAGCTAAACTGATCTTTGCAATATCTGAGGATCTGCAATAGTCCATCTGCAAAGATAACATTTCTGACGCTTTTGTTGTCTTTTTTTTTTCCAAAGTGACATTGGCATTATGCTACGTGCCCCAATCAGTTACAAAGAAACACCTCCCCCCCCGTACCCCCCGCCCCCCTCCCGCACGCGCCGCTGTTCTCTAATAGCATAAATCTTCCGATCAGAACGAAGACAGAACATTTTATTTGTTTTCAGCTGTAATCACAGCCTGTAAACAAAGCGATACATTTTCCGTCCAAAGCGGACGATGAATTGTGCCGTCCGGCGTCACCTCTGTCCCCTCCCAAATTGATAGGGAGTCAGGTGAAGTGATGAAAAGAGAGAATAATGGAAGGTTCCCTGGCTGAAAACTTAATTAAGGCTCCTCCCCCGGCTCGCCGCGCCGTTCTTTGTATTACGATCCTCCGTGTAGACTTTTCTCCCGCGCCCCGCAGGAAGGCCCCATAATAAGTAAAAGTACAAAGTGTCAAAAGGAATTTTTCAGGCTTTGACAGCTCATACATTACAGTTCATCGGCTTCTTCTGGGGCTCTGCTTAAAATTAATAGGCAGTCAAATCTATATTTTCTCTCCTTTGTCTCTCGACGCTACGGCGTAGGGCTTAAGGGCTTCAGCGTAGCGAAGAATTGTGTATTATCTTCCGCACTGGCAATAATCTATAAGTGTCGCCCCGGCTGCTGCCAGGCTGCACACGAGTCTATTTGCCGGGGTCTGGGGACTGGGATTCTGCGTTTGCTCAGCTTGCCAGAGGATGTCCCTCAAACTTAAAGGATCAGTCCTTCCAAAATTAATGTTTCATGTTTTTTCTTTTTTTTTTTTGGTGTTGGAGAGTTAAATCAGCCGTTATCATCTTTATTCTCTGATATGAAAAAACAAAAAAGGATTTTTTTAGTTTTTTAGCTGCTTCATTTTTAAGACAGGAAAAAAGGAAAAGCTCCTCTACACAGATAACAAATAAAACCCTTTACTACTCAAACTAAAAAACATAGTTGAAGTTGAGCACTCAGTCATTGCTGTGGTATTCTAGACTAGAGGTCTCCAAACTTTCTTACCAAGGGCCAGTTTACTGTCCTTTAGACTTTGGGGAGCCAAACTTGGTGCCTGTAGTCAGTAGGAGGAGGAATAGTGCTCCATCATGGATATTAGTGTTGGGAATAGTGCTCAATGGTTTATTTCCATGGGAGGTATTATGACCCATCATTGGTGTCAGTGGGAGGAATAGTGTTGCATTGTTGGTGTAGGTGGGAGGAATAGTGTCTCATTGTTGTCAGTGGGAGGAACACTGCCCCATCTTTAGTGTCAGTGGAGGAATAGTGACCCACTGTTTGTGTTCATGTTAGGAATAGTGCAATGTCATTGGTGTCAATGGGCGGAATTATGACTCATCATTGGTGTCAATGGGCGGAATTATGACCCATCATTGGTGTCAATGGGCGGAATTATGACTCATCATTGGTGTTAATGGGAGGAATGGTGCCCCATTGTTGGTGTCCATGGAAGGAAAATTGCCACATCATTGGTGACAGTGGGAGGAATGATGGCCCATTGTAGATGTCAATGGGAGGAACAGTGCCCCATTGTTGGTGTCCATGGGAGGAATAACGCACCACCATTGGTGTCAGTGGATAGAATAGTGCCCCACTGTTGGTGTCCATGGAAGGAAAGGTGCCACATCATTGGTGTGAGTGGGAGGAATAAAGGCCCATCATAGATGTCAGTGGGAGGAATGGTGCCCCATTGTTAGTGTCTATGGGAGGAATAGTTCGACATCATTGGTGTCAGTGGGAAAAATAGTGCCCCACTGTTGGTATCCATGGAACAAATTGCGCCACATCATTGGTGTCAGTGGGAGAAATAGTGCCCAAATGTTTGTGTCAGTGGGGGGAATAGCTGCCCAAGGGTCAGATAAAGGCAAGCAACAGGCCACAATTTGAAGACCGCTGCTCTAGACTACCCAACTTCCTTTTGTTAGTAATCTTATGGTCTAGGATATTGGTTATGGTGCAGAAAAGGTTTTCCCGAACACACCCACTTCAGGGTATTGTTTATTGCATACCGAAAACCCAAATTCGCTAAGAACTTTCTCACCACCATTAGGATTCAAATCTTCCTTAGAAGTTTTAATGTGATCAGTGATTATATAGGGTCTCTGGCATATGGCTGCTGTGGATTACACAGTTCTTGAATTTTTGGCAAATACTCAAAGAGCAAATCACGAGAATGCATCTCACAGTATATAAACATGCAGATATGGTCAAGACCTTGATTATGGTCAAGACCTGGTTACTGTTTGATTAGTCATGAAGCATGCAAATATGGCCAAAAAGTTTGGTTGTTGTTTGACTAGACTAGCTTTTCTCAACTAGGGGTCCATGGAACCTAAGGTTCTTCTCCGGGTTGTCAGGGGTACCTTGATCAATGAACAACATCTGCCACCCGGATAAGTAACCAATGTCACCAATGAAGCATGCAAATATGGTCAAAAAGTTTGGTTGTTGTTTGACTAGACTAGCCTATCTCAACTAGGGGTCCATGGAACCTAAGGTTCCTCTCAGTTTTGCCAGGGGTTCCTTGATCAATGTGCAACTTCTGCCTCCCGGATAAGTAACCAGTGTCACCAATGAAGCATGCAAATATGGCCAAAAAGTTTGGTTGTTGTTTGACTAGACTAGCCTATCTCAACTAGGGGTCCATGGAACCTAAGGTTCCTCTCGGGGTTGCCAGAGGTTCCTTGATCAATGAGCAACTTCTGCCTCCCGGATAATTAACCAATGTCACCAATGAAGCATGCAAATATGGTCAAAAAGTTTGGTTGTTGTTTGACTAGACTAACCTATCTCAACTAGGGGTCCATGGAACCTAAGGTTCCTCTCGGGGTTGCCAGAGGTTCCTTGATCAATGAGCAACCTCTGTCTCCCGTATAAGTAACCAATGTCACCAATGATCTTTTTAGTTATCAAAAAGAGGGGCTTCTTCCCACTGACCATCACACTAATGTACAGTAAACTGTAGATAATGTAAATATTAGCAAATGCTCCCTATAACCAGAAAGTTATTTCAAAGGATCCTCCTTGTTAAAAAGGTGGAGAGAGATTGGGGAAGATACATGATCTAAGTGACTTTGAACGTGGAATCATTGTTGGTGGCAGACAGGATTTTTGCAGCATCTCAGGACCTGCTGTCCTTGAGAAAAGTTTACCCACTAGAGTCTTTGTGTATACAGCCAACAGATGAGAACACCTTGATAATTGGAGAGTTTAAAGGAGAATAACCAGAGTTATTCATGCTTTACAGTGATGGTGTGAATATGTCCATCTCTGAAGAAAGAACTCAAACCTTGAAGAAGACTACGGTGACACAAGACCACATCAAGTTCTAATTCTTCCATCTTAAAAACAGGAAAATGAGGATACAGTGATCATCAGCTTATGAAAACTGGATGATTGAAGACTGGAAAAGGGTTTCCTGACCTGAGGAATATTGGTTTCTCTTGAAGCACACAGATGGAGGGGGTCATAACTTGACCTACACAATTGAGCATTTGGATCAGTCTTGTCCTTTCTTAATAGTGTAGCCTGGTGGTGTAAGGATGAGTTTAGTCAGAATTGATAAAACTCTCTGAAGAATGCTTCCGGCACCCTGTTCAATCATGTCACAAAGAATTGGCAGGCCTAATAAATTGGCCACTCTGTACAGCATCACCGTTCTGTGATAAATGCAGAATGAATACAAAAAGGCTTACTGGATAACACGATAATAATGTAAGACATCATCCAGACCTATAACAACAAGCCTTACGTCTACCATCTGCTGGTTGTTACTCAGCACTACCGCTCAGGTCTCTGGCTCACACACCTGGCCTAATCAGGAAAGCTTAAGTAGACTGCTAGATATTCAGCTTTTTCCTGATCAAAAGATCTGTCTATCTGCTAATGCCCTGGATTTTCATTTGTCTGACTTCTGTCTATTCTCATCCTGGATATTTCCTGGGAATTGTGAATTGTGTGCACTGTTTTGCCAGTGTTTATCATGATCATTGGCCCATTATTGTCAAGGTCCTACCTTTTCCCAGAGGTTATGTTACTCCATGTGCTGGCATCCATCTTGGATTTCTGCTGAGCATGGTGGGAATCTTTTATGCCTTCAGGTCTCTGAGGTCCATGCCCCAGAGGGGTGTGGCTGAGTACATATAAGCCTGTGATCCGCACATGCTCTTTGCACTTGTGTCTTGGTCTTGCTACAGCTCTGTGTATACTCTCGTGACTCTTCTGGTATCTTACTCAGCTTGTGACTAAGACCATTCTCTGTGTTTTCCTTCGATCTGACCTTCCGTTGCTGAACCCGGCCTGTGACCTGTGATTCTCTGTCTACTGTTCTGTACCGTTTTGTCCCGTTGTTGTCGACCTGGCCTGCCTGACTACGCTTTTGTCATTCTTACCAGCTACACGCCATTGGCGGCGGCCATTACCGCAGCCGGGGTGTCTCGGGGGCCGCGACCTGGTTCCTGGCTGCGTCAAGTCCATCCCCACCATCAGGGGCCCTGGTGAAGGGCAGCCTGGGACTTAGACTCCACGCCCTGAGGGACTTCGGTCTGTTGGTGGTGGTTGTCGTCAGCCAGTGCGTTACCCTGCCACTAGGCCTACCTGTCCGTTCCACTGCCCTGCCCTGACAATTATCCCTGCTATTGTCAGTCTGTGTTCTGTCTACCTGTCTGGCCTCTGCTTAGTATCAGTTTGTCTGTGCCTGACCTGACCATCAGCGTGCCACTGTCTGTTGGTTGCTCTGATAATCTATCTGGGGACTTACACTGCTCTAGCATCTATCCTGCCTGATAGTTAGCTGTCACCCCTGGTGACTCTTTAGTCCACTGAAATCTATGACAAATCCCCTATCAAGTAAAGTAAATATAATTTTCTTAGCGCACTCATTTTGCTTTTGTCTCTTTACATCTTCCTGAAATAGATTTCTCAGTTTTGCCCTTTACAGTAGACCCTAACTGGATTGTAGAGCATTGTAGAGCAAGCAATGGATGTTTCGTGCATCAACCAGCAGATTTTTCTGTCTCTCAGAACGTCTAGAGGTCGGGCCAGGCCAAGCCAGGTCAGGCAAAGCCAGTAGACTCAATGGGAGGAACGTGATATTTTTATTTAGCTTTGCAATGCCCACGACAGCTGGGAACTCTTGAAGGCATATTGCACCACTGGAGGTCCCTAGAAACATAAATGTATAGTATGTGATGATCCAAACTGCCAGCAACCAGGCAAAACTGGACCATCGGTCTCACCCCCTTCCTGTCCAGGGCAATTTTCAGCTTTCAGCACTATCACACTTTGAATGACAATTGCGCGGTCATGCAACACTGCACCCATATGAATTTTTTACCATTTTTTTGAGACAGATAAAGCTTTATTTTGGTGGTATTTATTCACCGCTGGGATTTTAATTTTTTTTGCTATGTAAATGAAAAAGTCCAAAAATTTTGAAAAAAAAGTGTTTTTTTGCAAATAAAGAATCTTTCATCATAAATCTTGGAAGAAATGTATTCCGTTATCTTTTTAGTAAAAAAAAAAAAAAAAGCCAAATTTGTTTATAACCAAAAATTATAATTTTTAAACATTTTTTAAATATTTTTATATTATTTGTTTTTTGTTTTTTTACATACTGTCACCCTAGCAGTACAGTACACTGTACTACTTGTGGGGGGTGATGAAGATTTTTTTTTTTTTTTACAGTGATTGCTTTTATACCCATATAGGATGTAACAGCAATCATTTCTCCTTCTCTCTGTCTGTATTCTTGCAGCCATTGAAAAAAAACTCCAAATTAGTTTATAACCAAAAATTATAATTTTTCAAAACATTTTTTTACATTTTTTTTATATTATTATTTATGTTTTTTTTTAACATACTGTCACCCTATCAGTACAGTGTCACCATAGTGACACTGTAATACTTGTGGGGGGTGATGAAGAATTTTTTTTTTATACACCCATAAAGGCTGTAAAAGCAATAATTTATCCTTCTCTCTGGCTGCATTCTTGCAGCCATTGAGAAATACTGTTTGAGCTGTGATTGGTCACAGCTTGTCACATGGTACAAGGCTGTTGTGAATAGCCCTGTACCATGTGACCTCTGTGATCATTCACAGATTTCACACGTAGTAAGCAATGATGTCACAAGTGACATCTTGCTTACTACTTTGCATGTGATCACTGATTGGCCAATTACCATGTGACCTCTGTGCTCATTCACAGATTTCACACGTAGTAAGCAATGATGTCACAAGTGACATCTTGCTTACTACTTTGCATGTGATCACTGATTGGCCAATTACCATGTGACCTCTGTGCTCATTCACAGATTTCACACGTAGTAAGCAATGATGTCACAAGTGACATCTTGCTTACTACTTTGCATGTGATCACTGATTGGCCAATCAGTGATCACATGATCGGGATCCCATCCGACGATCGGTGTTTCACTGTGTCCGGAGGACACCGGATCGCGGTGCTGCCTAGGGAGCTCGCATAGCTAGAAATGGCGGGTGCCGTTTATGAACGGCAACCCGCCCCTGGAGTGCCATTGTCCTGCCGTTTAAAAAACAGCAGGCGGACGGCAAGTGGTTAAGTGAACTCAACCTTTAAAACATTGGCACAAGAGGAACCTGATCGATCCCTATTCCTTGCAGGGTCTTTCAGGTGCTGAGTCACTACGACGTGAACTCATGAAAAAAGGATTTATAATACACATTTATATGATGTGTGTAGCTCAGGATCTCTAGTTAGATTACCAGGGAGCAGTGAAACACAGGACAAATATGTGAGTCTTTGGAGAGCAGGAACAATGGCGCATATTAAATGACTTGTTCATTAAGCCCTAATAAAGCCAACTGGGCACCAGCAAGCACAAGCTCCAATCAAATGTTAATGAATACCTCCCCAATTCCTACTGCTGCTCTTCATTAAATATTTACATTACAAGGCTGCATGTGCTTACATATTATTAAAATATGCGCTGCTCATTGCCAGAGTGTTGGAGGAAAGTTTGTGCTGGATACAAAGTAAGGGCAGAATGGTGCGTTTTGATTGGGCAAAAGATTAACATGCAGTTTAAAGTGATATTGGTTTTCTGCTGTGAAGTACGCTATCCTGTGATGTCAACATGGAGCTGTTCCAGGGCCATTGGTGACCAGATGGTGTCCTGTGCTGGACTGTAATCCTAAAAGGATTACACTCTTGTCTTTTCTGAATGGATGAGAGTCTACCTTTATTATCGACACCTGGGCAATTTCAGTGCCTGCATCCTTTTAGATGTGGATGAGCCTTAGAGAGTATCTCAAGACAAATGTAACTCCTATTTCAGGGGATGGATGAAACTTAAATTGTAGCTCTGAGCAGGGGCGGACTGACAACTCATGGTGCCCCGGGGCAATAGGGGATCCTGGGGCCCCTATGTCCTTGCCCAAACTCAAAAAAGCCTATGAAAAAGGTACCAGGGGCATCTCATGGGGCCCCCTACTGACCCCAGGCCCTCGGGCAGTGCCCGAGTTTCCAAATGGTCAATCCGCCCCTGGCTCTGAGCAGACTTCTTAGGATAATCAGTTGGCAATTGCACAAGCATGAAGCAAGAATTCTACACAATGGTGTAGAGCCTTGGTGCCCTACCTATGGCCCAAGGGCCACTTAAGTCTCTTTGGTACTTGATGTGTGGTCTTTAAACCTGTAATAGCAGTGATCACTACTAGCCATATGTAGCATGTTCCCAATCCCTCACTGTCTTCTGCAGCATATCTCCAGTCAAGACCACGTATAAGGGGGTATCACTGGTCATCCTGTAGAAAGCCCAGGCCAGTAAGGGGGCCCAGGCAGCTGGGTGAATCAGATGTGGGCAGGCAGGGTGATCTGCACAGAAGGAGGCAATTACTAAAACTGTTCCCCTGTATGGCTTTCTCTACAGCAGCTGAAAGCTGGTTTCTTCTCTTCCCTCTCCCTCCTGCTGACTTCCTGCTGACATTCAGCTGTTGCAGAGGGAGCCATACAGGGGATCAGTTCGATTAATTGCCCCCCTGCCACACCCATCATCCTCCCTGTACACCATACATTTTCCCCTGCTGCCAATGCCTGTGTGCCCCCGCCTCCACAGGTCTGCCAGCTTCCCTCCTCTTTTTCCCATCAGCAGGAGATCAATTCTATTAATTCCCTCCTCTCCTTCCCATCGGTAGCTACACAGGGGATCAGTTCTATTAATTGCCCCCCTGCCACACCCATCATCCTCCCTGTACACCATACATTTTCCACTGCTGCCAATGCCTGTGTGCCCCCACATTCACAGGTCTGCCAGCTTCCTTCCTCTCCTTCCCATCGGCAGATACACAGGGGATCAGTTCTGTTAATTGCCCCCCTGCCACACCCATCATCCTCCCTGTACACTATACATTTTCCCCTGCTTCCAATGCCTGTGTGCCCCCACCTCCACAGGTCTGAAGCTTCCCTCCTCTCCCTCCCATCAGCAGCTACACAGGGGTTCAGTTCTATTAATTGCCCCCCTGCCACATCCATCATCCGGCCTGTGCACCATACATTTTCCCCTGCTGCCAAGGCCTGTGTGCCCCCACCTCCACAGGTCTGCCAGCTTTCCTTCTCTCCTTCCCATCGGCAGCTGTAAGAACACAATAGGATCCTTTAGGATGGACAGAGGGGGAGAGATCCAGTAAATATGTCACAGTTATCAGCCCCTTTCTTTTCTAAATGGACACAATGAATGATATATATCAATTGTTCACTGTGTTCATTGAGAACTGAAGCATAATAAACGGTGCTTTACCAGCCCCTTTCTTTCCTGAATGAACACAATGACTGATATAGTCCAATTACTTACTGTGTTCATTGAGAACTAAAGCATAGTAAACTGTGTTTTTTACCAGCCCCTTTCTTTCCTGAATGAACACGACTGATATAGTCCAATTACTTACTGTGTTCATTGAGAACTAAAGCATAGTAAACTGTGATTTACCAGCCCCTTTCTTTCCTGAATGAACACAATGAATGATAGATTCCAATTACATACTGTGTTCATTGAGAACCGAAGCATAGTAAACAGTGTTTTACCAGCCCCTTTCTTTCCTGAATGAACACAAAGACTGATATATTCCAATTACTTACTGTGTTCATTGAGAACTAAAGCATAGTAAACTGTGTTTTACCAGCCCCTTTCTTTCCTGAATGAACACAATAACTGATATAGTCCAATTACTTACTGTGTTCATTGAGAACTAAAGCATAGTAAACTGTGTTTTACCAGCCCCTTTCTTTCCTGAATGAGCACAATGCATGATAGATTCCAATTACCGTGTTCATTGAGAACTGAAGCATAGTAAACCGTGTTGTTGTTTTTTTTGGGGGGCCAGTCCCCAGCCAACTTTTGAACATGTCCTCCAAAATCTCCAAAACATCATTATTGCCAGTGCGTCTGCTCACAGTTCTCTCTAGGATTACATTGTCATACTCCTAACCCTTGCATTTCATATATTAAATATTGCATGAGGCCCTTTGGTATTGTTAAAGGTCGCAGTTGAAGTCCTCCATACCTTGTAAGTTGACAACATTTCTTTTGTTTCCAAGGGTGGGAAAGGTGTCTGGTTGAGGGAGTCATTAAGGCCACCTGGCAGGGGGTCTTCATGAGGAATTTGATGTGTGAATGGACATTAACATATCTTTTGTTTCCAAGGGTGGGAGAGGTGTGAGGTGTGAATCGGTCATTACAATGTGTGACAAGCTTGGTAGGAACATCCTGTGTTCAGTGTTTTGTCCATTTGAGTACCTTCAAAACGCTTTGCATGCATTTTTCAGGATGAAAAAAAAGGCTCTGGACAGCATCGGGAACTGGAAGAGTCAAAAATAAATTTCAAACGCAAATGCTTATAAATGCAATTTGCCGCCTCTACAAGCGTTTTGCGCTTGAAATGCTGATAAAATTGACTGCTGAACGCAAGTTTTCTGCGTTCAAAAAAACGACTGTAAACTCAAATGCCTGTAAACAACTGTAAACGACGATGTGTACATGGACACATAGGGAAACATTAGGGAGAGTTCAGGGGCTGCTGAAAAAAATGCTGAACAGATCCTAAACGTGAGTTTATCAGCTGCAGTGTACATGAGCCCTGACCGGGGAATCCAGAGCAAAAGCCCAGAAACAAAAAAAAAAAATACGAGAGCACCAGACCAACAGTCTGCTCTAGTCAACGTCTAAAGTCAAAATGGCTTGTCTACAAATGAAATCATTTATTTTTTATGGTCAAAGTGGAGTTTTCCATTTACAAAGAAACTAACAGAAGCAACTATTTCCTTCGATGACCGACTACATCTACGGGATTGTGGATAGGCTCCTCCCACTGACACGGTTCAATCACAAATGGCCTATTGTGCAGTGCGGGCTTCATTTGAAGCATTCTTGTATTCCTATTAAAGGACATATTTTTGTTTCATCCTATACAATCGTACAATTATATCTGCAATGGCGATCAGCCCTCGACAATACATGACAAAGGATATTTGCGGCTACACCGGAGCCTCTTGTAGACTCAGCGCCCAGCCGCGCCGGGCGACTCTCCGCTGCATAAATTTACCTGGTAATTCTGTCTTTGTATCAATGTATTCGCCACAGTGCCTCTCACACATCTGAGGCTCCGACCGCCTCGTGGAGGGAGAGAGTGCATAAAATGTCTCATTTTAGTAGCGTGTGACACATTTAATCCCATGCAATGGGTCATTGTGTGCGCTCCTACATGAGCTATTGAGCCGCACCTGAATATTCCCCCTACGGTGAATGGGCTATTGAGAAAGCCCCGAGGCAGCAAAGCATTGTCAGATGACAGCCCGAGCCAAGCTTTGTACCGGCAAACCCAGAATTCAGACATGTGCAAGGCTCAGCGATCCCGCAAGCTACAGGGGCAGCCTGCAGGACCTCCGGCATTGCAGAACTACAAGTCCCATAATTTCCTGAGGGTACACACAAATAATGGAAGAGGAAAATATTTGCTCCCAACTGGATCTGATGTGGTTAGTTTTATAATGTATTCCCCATGACTGCAATGCAGTTCCTTACAGATCCACATTTATTTATTTCAGGTACTTATATAGCGCCATCAATGTATGCAGTGCTTTACATATATATTGTACATTCACATCAGTCCCTAACCCTCAAGGGGCATACAATCAAAGGTCCCTAACTCACATTCATACATACACATACTAGGGACAATTTAGACAGGAGCCAATTCACCTACCAGCATGTCTTTGGAGTGTGGGAGGAAACCCACACAGGCACAGGGAGAACATGCAAACTCCAGGCATGTGGTGCCGCTGGGATTTGAACCATTGACCTTTGTACTGCCAGGCGGAAGTGCTAACCATTTAGCCACTGTGCACATCCCTCCATCTGTCATTCCTTCCTACACTCTCCCTTTTTTTGGTCTCATGAATAAATGAATGAACTATTTAATGGCTAAAAAGATTTATTTTACTTAAAATTTAGAACTCCTGCAAAATAATTAGATATATACAATATGGTCGAAGGTTTGTGGACTCCTGACCATTTGGAAACTAGGGCACTGCCCGAGGGCCCAGGGTCAGTAGGGGGCCCCATGAGATGCCCCTGGTACCTTTTTCATTGGCTTTTTTGAGTTTGGGCAAGGACACAGGGGCCCCATGATCCCCTATTGCCCGGGGGCCCCATGAGTTGTCAGTCCGCCCCTGCTCCTGACCATGACAGCTATGTAAGCTTGTTGGACATACCATACCATAACCATGAACATGGAGTTGGCCTCCTTGGTGGCTATAAAAGCCCCACTCTTCTGGGAAGGTTTTCTACAAGATTTTGGAGTGTGTCTGTGGGAATGTGTGATTGAAATGGATTTTTTTGCATCTAAGACAACTGTCAATAGGTCAGTTGTTGGTTGCTGTGTGTCAACAGGTTGCCATTTTTCGATATGGTGATTTCCTGTTCTGGTGACCTGTCACTGCTGCTAGCCTGATTAGAGTCTAGGGACTAGTCACCTAACTAACCTTTGGTATGCATTTGTATACATTTGTGCCACCTACAAGGTGCAACAGAGCTTGCCAATGCCATGCTTTTTCAACATTAATGGAAAGAATCGAAATGTAATTAATAGGTGGTGACAAGGATATACATTACTCAGATATCAGCACCCGAAATGCCACCCAACGGTTTTTCTCCATGATGGGTCTAGATGAGAGCATGCCAAGCTAAGACATAACACTGCCAACACTACCCTCCTCTGTGCTGGCATCCTTTGAATATATGTGGAAGCCTTCATTCACACTCAAGTGTTGGCATAGCATGGTGATTTACAGACTTTTTTGCATGTTTTGTGCATTTTTATTTGTGATAGTACAAGAGAAGAAGCACACATTTTTGTCCCTATACACCAGGAGTCTCCAAACCAAGGCTTGTGGGTCACATGCGGCCTGCTCCAAGATTTTACCCAGTCCTAGTTACAGTGGTAAGAGGGACTCTGAGGGGACACTAATGTAGGGGGCCTGTGAAGAGGACACTGATGTATTGAGGACTCTGATGGGGACACTGATGTAAGTAAAGACCAGAGGTGGACTGACCATTTAGCCACTCGGGCACTGCCCGTGGGCACGGGGGCCATAGGGGGCACATAAGATGCCCCTGGTGCCTTTTCTTAGGCTTTTTTTGGTGTGGTTTAAGCATGTGCGAGGACACAAGGGCCCCATGATTTCCTATTGCCCGGGGGCCCCATGAGTTGTCAGTCCGCCTCTGGTAAAGACTCTGATGTGTGGTGAGACTCTGATAGGGGAGCTGATGTAAGCGGGGACTATGATGGAGACAATGATGTGTGAGGGATGCCAATGAGGACAATGATGTAAGAGAGTCTCAAATGGGAACACTGATGTACGGGGAGACTCTAATGGGAAATTGATGTATGGGTAGGCCTCTAATGGGGACACTGATGTAAGGAGGATTTTGATGGGGACATTGATGTAAGGGGGATTCTGATGGGGACACTGATGTAGGGGGGATTATGATGGGGACACTGATGGGCACAGTGATGTGAAGGGAATTCTGATGGGGACACTGATGTACGGGGAGACTCTAATGGGAAATTGATGTATGGGTAGGCCTCTAAAGAGGACACTGATGTAAGGAGGATTTTAATGGGGACACTGATGTAAGGGGGATTATGATGGGGACACTGATGTAAGGGGGATTCTGATGGGGACACTGATGTAAGGGGGATTCTGATGGGGACACTGATGTAAGGGGGATTATGATGGGGACACTGATGGGCACAGTGATGTGAAGGGAATTCTGATGGGGACACTGATGTACGGGGAGACTCTAATGGGGACATTGATGTATGGGTAGGCCTCTAATGGGGACACTGATATAAGGACGATTTTGATGGGGACACTGATGTACGGGGGATTCTGATGGAGACACTGATGTTAAGGGGATTATGATGGGGACACTGATGTAAGGGGGATTCTGATGGGGACACTGATGTAAGGGGGATTCTGATGGGGACACTGATGGGCACAGTGATGTGAAGGGAATTCTGATGGGGACACTGATGGGCACAGTGATGTGAATGGAATTCTGATGGGGACACTGATGTATGAGGGACTCCAATGGGGTCACTTGGGTGAGTGGGTTACGGTTGGTTAAACTGATGCATGAGGGATTCTGATAGAGAAACTGATGTAAGGAGGGACTCTTGTGAAGGCATCGATGTAAAGGGGGACTTAAGCAAGGCACCAGATCACTATTTTGTTGTGTATACAGACTTTGATATAACTGGGGAATCTGATGGGGACCCGATGTAAGAGGACTCTGATGTAAGGGGAACTCTAATGTCGGGGGGGGGGGGTCTCTGAAATGAAAGGTGAAAACTAATTCACTTTTTGTTTCACCTTTATTGATGGATCAAGGTGACTTGGAATTTCTTTGCTTTGTATTACTGAAGTTATTTCTGTGTTCTCCTGAATCATATTATGCTGATTACAAAATAGAAAAAAAATTCCAAGTAAAACTTATCCTACTGATAAGTTTGGAGACCTCTGCTATAGGATTTTGCATTTTTCAAGTATTTTTTCAGGCACGCCCATTAAAGTCTATGGGGTGCACAACTTCTGGATTCTTCCGCAAGATCTGGTCTTGAGGAAGCCTGCATCCAAACAAGCGGGCTAAATACATCAACAGCAGCTTCCACATCATGGTGTCCTGGTACAGTGACTAGATGTCTGGCGCCATATTGTATTAAATGGCGGTTGAGAATTGGGAAGATTCCCCTGAGTGAGTGGGGTTAGCCTGAGGAGGAGAGCAGCCGCCCATCTAAGAATGGAAGGATGTTGCATTCACCTTGTGGTATCTGGATTCTCGGCCATTGAGGTGTCCTGTACGTGACTTGGAGCTTCAGATCTTAAACTGTTTGAAGGCTTTATTTGGCAGAATGCCAGAGCTCCTGTCTTGGAGTATCAGAGCATATTTCCATTCTCGCCAGGATCCAATAATAGGTTTTAGCCACATATGTCTAGCTCGGCTCCAAGTGAAGTTGCAGCCAAGGTGTTCTCTTTGTGGTGATTGCCTCCAAACATCTCTCCTTTGCTTTCTCAGCTCTGGCTCACACTGCCGAGATCGGTCTATTCCATAGCTCATGGAACTGCGTTATATCATATTGGAGAACTGCATCCTTAGTTTATATTGCCCTAATGGGGTATATGCAATTGAGTTGATTGAAGAGCAGGGGCGGACTGACCATTTGGAAACTCGGGCACTGCCCGAGGGCCAGCGGTCAGTAGTGGGCCCCATGAGATGCCCCTGGTACCTTTTTCATAGGCTTTTTTGAGTTTGGGCAAGGACACAGGGGCCCCATGATCCCTTATTGCCCGGGGGCCCCATGAGTTGTCAGTCCGCCCCTGTTGAAGAGATATACTGTATATGGTTCTCATTTAAAATACGAAGAATATCCGGTGTGGTGTAAAAAAACAAACAAAACCAGCGCTCAAATCTTCATGCAGACTTTAAACGCCATGCGTTGAGGTGCAGCCCTTAGAAGATCGGGAAATCTTGGTACTAGTAAACAAAAGCTAAACAGGGCGCACTCTCATCATGCATTACCGTGGTGAAACACAAATTTATTTAAAAGCATATACATGCAAACTCACAAACCAAAGGGGGGTAAAAACAGAGGAGAAGAGTCCGTAATACCAGTCCAAAGTGACGGTAGACCCTTGGTGGGGTACGCTAACGCGTTTTGGGAAGACGTACCCCCCACCTCAGACTGTCCAGGAGCTCAGTGATGCCCTGGTCCAGATCTGGGAGGAAATCCCCCAGGACACCATCTGTGGTCTCATTAGGAGCCTCCCCCGACGTTGTCAGGCATGCATACAAGCACGTGGGGGCCATACACACTACTGAGGGCCATTCTGAGTTGCTGCAATGACATTTCACCAACATGGACTTGCCTGCTGCATCATTTCTGCACTTTGATTTTCGGGGCGTCTTTGAATTCAGTCCTCTGTAGGTCGATCATTTTCATTTCCATAAAACGATGGGATGTCCTTACATTCCCAACACATTACCCCGTCCATGTCAGGATAGAGATCCACTAGGAGATTTTTTCCCCATTGAGATCTGATGTGTTTTCAAAGTGTTCCTTTCATTTTTTATTGAGCAGTATATAAATAAAGGCATGCAAACCTTAAGTATTACTAAACTCCGGACCCTGCATTCACTATATCCGGTCTCCCCGGACCCTGCATTCACTATATCCTCTCTCCCCGGACCCTGCATTCACTATATCCGGTCTCCCCGGACCCTGCATTCACTATATCCGCTCTCCCTGGACCCCGCATTAACTATATCAGGTCTCCCCGGACCCTGCATTCACTATATCTGCTCTCCCCGGACCCTGCATTCACTATATCCGCTCTCCCTGGACCCTGCATTCACTATATCTGCTCTCCCCGGACCCTGCATTCATTATATCTGCTCTCCCCGGACCCTGCATTCACTATATCAGGTCTCCCCGGACCCTGCATTCACTATATCCGCTCTCCCCGGACCCTGCATTCACTATATCCGCTCTCCCCGGACCCTGCATTCACTATATCCGCTCTCCCTGGACTCTGCATTCACTATATCTGGTCTCCCCTGCCCTGCATTCACTATATCTGCTCTCCCCGGACCCCGCATTCACTATATCCGCTCTCCCCAGACCCTGCATTCACTATATCCGCTCTCCCCGGACCCTGCATTCACTATATCTGGTCTCCCCGGACCCTGCATTCACTATATCTGCTCTCCCCGGACCCTGCATTCACTATATCTGCTCTCCCAGGACCCTGCATTCACTATATCTACTCTCCCCGGACCCTGCATTCACTATATCTGGTCTCCCCGGACCCTGCATTCACTATATCTGCTCTCCCCGGACCCTGCATTCACTATATCTGGTCTCCCAGGACCCTGCATTCACTATATCTGGTCTCCCCGGACCCTGCATTCACTATATCTGCTCCTACCGGACCCTGCATTCACTATATCTGGTCTCCCCGGACCCCGCATTCACTATATCTGGTCTCCCAGGACCCCGCATTCACTATATCCGCTCTCCCCGGACCCCGCATTCACTATATCCGCTCTCCCTGGACCCTGCATTCACTATATCCGCTCTCCCAGGACCCAGCATTCACTATATCCACTCTCCCCGGACCCTGCATTCACTATATCCGATCTCCCCGGGCCCTGCATTCACTATATCTGGTCTCCCACAGTACACAGAACATGGAAATGCAATTATTTAATTAAATATAACCTGCTAAATACCTTTTTTCATCAGTAGTTAGAGCAGTCCTGTGACTTCTATCAGTGTCCAGCAGAGCACTGGTTACAGCTTGTAGGAGGAGTTTTGATTCTCCTGTAGGAGAATGCAGGACCCCTGATCTCTGTCTGGACAGTGCTGATTGGCTCTGTGCTGATCACATGCACTCTCCCAAAGAAAAAAATAAAACCTCTCTAGCAATACACACCAAACTGAGCATGTGCAGCTTGCCCCAGAGCCTGTGTTCTATCAGCAGACATTTAAAAGACACAGGAAGAAGGGGAGGATCAGAGAGTACAGGATCAAACATCCTTTTTACACAATGCGGAAGATTAACCCCTTAGGTTCCACAGTGAGTATAACAAGCATGCTTTACTGCATCTACAGACTGATTGTACTGTTGGGGGTTCAGTAACACTTTAAAAAAGGAAGAGAATACGACCATGACAGATACTAACCACATGCAGTTACCATAATACAATATTTTTTGTGGGCCTTTAATAAAATCCCAGGGACAGCAAATGCCGAGGTGAATAGACGACGCTTCCAGGGGAACGGCGACAGAATCATGACCGGGTGCACTGCCCCGCGGTGAAACGCAATGATCTTGCAGTAAAGAGAGAAACGATGAAATATTGGCGGTGTCCACTTTAACTCTAACAAGAGGACCTTATGTCCGGCGGCCCTTCGTAAATTGAATTACTGGCTTTCTCTGCATAGTTGAAGCGGAGGGCAGGCCGTCGCCGTCAACTCGCTATTTTCCCCACCGCAAGAAACATAAAACTGCTCACAAAGCCCCTTTAATTCAATTAAATGGACGCCTCGGGGTGTCGACTCAAGACTTCATACTAAAAAAGAAAAAAATACGATGAATCAGGAAAATAATTATTGCTGTAGGGGGGTCTAGGAACACATTACAAGGGTCATGTATCAGTGGCCATTGACTGCCATAGAAAGGGGAATTATGGAATTCACACAACAGTCAATGTTCTGTGACACCGCGCCGCGGCACTCATATTCTGGAAGGAGTCGGATGAAGGGAGAGGAGGACGGTCGCTGTGGTAGTACTGCAGGTTAGGAACGGTGGATCAATTTTTGAGGCGGGGATGGTGGGTGGTAGGGGTGGTGGTCGTGTTGGTGGGTGGTGATAGTGGTAGGTGGTAGTAGTAGGGGTGGTGGCGTTGGTAGGGGTGGTGGTCTTGGTAGGGGTGGTGGTAGGGGTGGTGGGGATGGTGGGGGTGGTAGTGGTAGGGGTGGTGGTAGGGGTGGTAATGGTAGGGGTGGTGGTAGGGGTGGTGGTGATGGTAGGGGTGTTGGTAGGGGTGGTGGTGGTAGGGGTGGTAGTAGGGGTGGTGGGGATGGTAGGGGTGGTGGTGGTGGTGGTAGTGGTAGAGGTAGTGGTAGGGGTGGTGGTGATGGTAGGGGTGGTGGTAGGGGTGGTGGTGGTGGCAGGGGTGGTAGTGTTAGGGGTGGTGGTGGTAGGGGTGGTGTTGGTGGTAGGGGTGGTAGTAGGAATGGTAGTGGTAGGGGTGGTGGTGGTGGTAGGGGTGGAGGTAGGGGTGGTGGTAGGGGTGGTGGTAGGGGTGTTAGTGGTAGGGGTGCTGGTAGGGCTGGTGGTGGTGGTAGGGGTGGTAGTGGTAGGGGTGGTGGTGGGTGGTGGTAGGGATGGTTGGTGGTGGTAGGGGTGGTGTTAGGAGTGGTAGGGGTGGGGGTAGGTGGTGGTAGGGGGGGTGGTGGTATGTGGTGGTAGGGGGGGTGTTGGTGGTGGTAGGGGTGGTGGTAGGTGGTGGTGGTAGGGGTGGTAGGGGTGGTGGTAGGTGGTGGTAGGGGTGGTAGGTGGTGGTGGTAGGGGTGGTGGTAGTAGGGGTGGTGGTGGTGGTAGGGGTGGTAGTGGTAGAGGTGGTGGTAGGGGTGGTAGTGGTACGGGTGGTGGTAGGTGGTGGTGGTGGTAGGGGTGGTGGTAGGGGTGGTGGTGGTGGTTGGGGTGGTAGTGGTAGGGGTGGTAGTGGGTGGTGGTAGGGATGGTTGGTGGTGGTAGGGGTGGTGGTGGTGGTAGGGGTGGTGGTGGTGGTAGGTGGTGGTGGTGGTGGTAGGTGGTGGTGGTAGGGGTGATGGTGGTGGTAGTAGGTGGTGGTGGTAGGGGCGGTGGTGGTGGTAGGGGTGATGGTGGTGGTAGGTGGTGGTAGGGGGGGTGGTGGTAGGTGGTGGTGGTAGGGGTGGTGATGGTGATAGGTGGTGATGGTAGGGGTGGTGGTGGTAGGGGTAGTGGTGGGTGGTGGTAGGGGTGGTGGTGGTGGTAGGTTGTGGTAGGAGTGATGGTGGTGGTAGGTGGTGGTGGTAGGTTGTGGTGGTATTGGTGGTAGTGGTGGTGGTGGTAGGTTGTGGTAGGGGTGGTGGTGGTGGTAGGTGGTGGTGGTAGGTTGTGGTAGAGGTGGTAGTGGTGGGTGGTAGGGGTGGTAGTGGTGGGTGGTAGGTTGTGGTAGGAGTGATTGTGGTGGCAGGTGGTGGTGGTAGGGGTGGTGGTGGTGGTAGGTTCTGGTAGGAGTGATGGTGGTGGTAGGTGGTGGTGGTAGGGGTGGTGGTAGGTTGTGGTGGTAGTGGTGGTGGTGGTAGGTTGTGGTAGGGGTGGTGGTGGTGGTAGGTGGTGGTGGTAGGTTGTGGTAGGGGTGGTAGTGGTGGGTGGTAGGGGTGGTGGTAGGAGTGATTGTGGTGGCAGGTGGTGGTGGTGGTAGGTTGTGGTAGGTGGTGGTGGTAGGTTGTGGTGGTAGTGGTGGTAGGTTGTGGTAGGGGTGGTGGTGGTGGTAGGTGGTGGTGGTAGGTTGTGGTAGGGGTGGTAGTGGTGGGTGGTAGGGGTGGTGGTAGGGGTGGTGGTGGTGGTAGGAGTGATTGTGGTGGCAGGTGGTGGTGGTAGGGGTGGTGGTGGTGGTAGGTTGTGGTAGGTGGTGGTGGTAGTGGTGGTAGTGGTGGTGGTGGTAGGTTGTGGTAGGTGGTGGTGGTAGTGGTGGTAGTGGTGGTGGTGGTAGGTTGTGGTAGGGGTGGTGGTGGTGGTAGGTGGTGGTGGTAGGTTGTGGTAGGGGTGGTAGTGGTGGGTGGTAGGGGTGGTGGTAGGGGTGGTGGTGGTGGTAGGAGTGATTGTGGTGGCAGGTGGTGGTGGTAGGGCTGGTGGTGGTGGTAGGTTGTGGTAGGTGGTGGTGGTAGGTGGTGGTGGTAGGGGTGGTGGTGGTGGTAGGTTGTGGTAGGTGGTGGTGGTAGGGGTGGTGGTGGGTTACTGGCAGAAAAATCTGACAAATGGTTGCAGACCATCGTCAGTCACTGAAGGGGACCTCCAGCCTTTTAAACATTTTTTTTAATACACATGAAAAAAGACATAAGAATGGAGTCCTAAAAGCCTCGGCTGTGATTTATACCGTAAATGTGTACATGGATTAGCTGAGTTCTTTATTACATAAGCAGCCTCTGCTTCCTCCTGATCCTCTTATCCCACTGATAAAGTCTGCCTGGTTGAAAACCATATGTTCTTTGCCATCTCTTTTGAGGTGAAATGCCCACAATGCATCTGGTGGACAGAAACCTGAAAACCATATTTCCTCATTATATAGGCAGGGTCTGCTTCCTTCTAAGTAAAATATCTAATTGAAAAAGTCTTTCTGATTGAAAACGATTCAATGTCATCTCTTATGTGAAGCACCCACAATACACTTGGTAGCCAGAGACCAGGAAATCATAATTGTTCATTAAATAGGCAGGTTTTGCTTCCTTCTTAGGAGAATATCTTATTGATGAAATCCGTCTGGTGGAACACAAGGCATTCGCTGTCACCTCTTATGATGTAACACACCCACATGATACCTGGTAACCTGAACCCTGGAAGTTAGATTTGCTCATTGATAAAGCCTGCCTGGTGGAAAACAATGCATTCTAATCCATGTCTTATGATGTGAAACACCCACAATGCACCCGGTAACCAGAAATCTGGAACTCATATTTGCCCATTAAATAGGCAGGATCTGCTTACTTCTTAGTAGAATATCAGTCATTGACAAAATCTCCGTTTGAAAACAATGCATTCCTTGCCAAACTCTTGTGATGTAACACATGAAGCAATGCAGCTAGTAGCCAGGGATCTGGAAGCCATATTTGCACATTAAGTAGGCAGGGTCTGCTTACGTCTTAGTAGAATATCATCGATAAAATGTCTTTGGTTGAAAACAACGCATTCTCTGCCAAACTCTTATGATGTGAAACACCCACAATGCACCTGGTAGCCAGCAAACTGGGAATTACATTTGCTAATTATATAGGGAGGGTCTGCTTCCTTCTTAGAAGAATATCTTATTAATAAAGTCTTCCTGATTGAAAACAAAAATGATGCATTCTCTGTCATCTCTTGTTATGTGAAGAACCCACAATGCACCTAGTAGCCAGAGACCTGGGAAACACATTTACTAATAACTGTATATAGGCAGGGCCTGCTTCCTTCTTAATAGAGTATCTCATTAATAAAATCTTCCTGATTGGGAAAAATTGCATTCTCTGTCATCTCTTGTTATGTGAAGCACCCATGATGCACCTGGTAGTCAGAAACGTGGGAGTCACATTTTCAAATTATATAGGCAGGGTCTGCTTATTTTTTAGTAGATTATCTCATTAATAAAGTCTTCCTGAATGAAAGAAATGCATTCCCTGTCATCTCTCATTATGTGAAGCACCTACAATACATCTGGTAGCCAGTGACCTGGCAATTACAGTTACATATTATATAGGCAGTGTCTGCTTCCTTCTTAGTAGAATATCTCATTAATAAAGTCTTCCTGAATGAAAAAAATGCATTTCCTGTCATCTCTTATTATGTGAAGCACCCACAATGCATCTGGTAACCAGAGACCTGGGAATTATAGTTACATATTTTATAGCAACGTCTACTTCCTTCTTATTAGAATATCTCATTAATAAAGTCATCCTGAATGAAAAAAATGCATTCCCTGTCATCCCTCATTATGCAAAGCACCCACAATGCATCTGGTAGCCAGAGACCTGGGAATTATAGTTACATATTATATAGGCAGCGTCTACTTCCTTCTCAGTAGAATATCTTGTTAATAAAGTCATCCTGAATGAAAAAAATGCATTCCCTGTCATCTCTCATTATGCAGAGCACCCACAATGCATTTGGTAGCCAGAGACCTAGAAATTACAGTTACATATTATATAGGCAGCATCTGCTTCCTTCTCAGTAGAATATCTCGTTAATAAAGTCATCCTGAATGAAAAATGTATAATCCATCTCTTATATGAAGCACCCACAATGCACTTGGTCGCCACAGACCAGGAATTCATAATTGCTCATTAAATAGGCAGAACCTGCTTCCTTCTCAATTTTTGCTCATCTGTAGTTTGAAATCATATAGTTGGCAGTTGGAGATCTTCCTAATAAATGATTATATTTGTGAATATTTAATCAGTTGCGGAAGCCACATGAGGATCTACTGCTCCTTATTCCTGATTCTTCGTCTCTCTGAGACTGGAAGTCAGGACTCATCAACATTTGGAGAGCTATGGCCTTACCTTTCTAGATGGAATTTGAACCCTCCTCCCCCCAAAAAAAAAACAAAAAACAAAAACCATTCTAGTATATTCCAGATCACTCCATAACATTTCAATGTTAATCAATCCTCAGCGGTCTCTAGTGGAAGTCGAGATATCGGAATATTGATTGGCTCATCAATGCTTTTTTTTCCCCTTCCACCAACAACCTCCATTGATTATTGCGGGATGGAGGACACGCTCAACGTACAAATGAGACTCTGCAGTTATGCAGCAATATCTTCCCGACTGATGAATTCAAACTGTAATCTCGCTTCCAGGGGCGGACTGACAACTCATGGGGCCCCGGGCAATAGGGGATTATGGGGCCCCTGTGTCCTTGCCCAAACTCAAAAAAGTCTATGAAAAAGGTACTAGGGGCATCTCATGGGGCCCCCTACTGACCCCGGGCCCTCGGGCGGTGCCCGAGTTTCCAAATGGTCAGTCCGCCCCTGCCCGCTTCAGTTCTAGAAACTCTTGTGAGCCCTCTTTCCATTGGAGGAAAAGGTTTTATTTAGGCGGAGTTACACTTTAATAGAAATGCATGATCTTACCAGTGTGTATTGAAGACCTTTACAGAGACCATGTGATCTTCCTGGACTTTTCAAATGTTTTTTTGTTCCGGAAATACTTAAGAATAAGAATGTGATCTGGTATCTCTGCTGACTCGCGTGAAGCCTTCACAACTTGATGACTGCGCTGTGGTCGAATGACGGCTACAGTGAAGTCGCCCAGATCTGGGAAGGCGTCATATGATGTCCTCCCACAACCGCGTACCCCTAGCGGCACGCACCAGGCTCTCTCCATGATCACTGTTGTCCTTTAGACCCAGCTAATCACATGACACGGCAAATCACAGCGGCATTTTACCACGTGATCAGCTGTGTCCAATCATAGCTGATCACCATGTAAACACACTTGCCGGTTATCAGCAGTACTTTGCTCACGCTGTCACAGTGTAAGGAAAGTACTGCCAATACCTGGTAAGTGTGAATGGAGATGTCTACAGTGATAATCAGTGCCTCGATTATCAGTGCAGCCCCAAAAGTACTCATCGGTGCCCATCAGTTCTGTCAGTCTGTGCCCATCAGTTCTGCCAATCTGTGCCCTTCAGTGCTGCCTATTAGTGCCCATCAGTGCCACCTATCAGTGCCCATCATTGCCCCCTATTAGTGAACATTAGTGCTTCGATTATCAGTGCAGCCCCAAAAGTGCTCATCAGTGCCCAACAGTGCTGCCAATCTGTGCCCATCAGTTCTGCCAATCTGTGCTCTTCAGTGCTGCCTATCAGTGCCCATCATTGCCCCCTATTAGTGAACATCAGTGCTTCGATTATCAGTGCAGCCCCAAAAGTGTTTATCAGTGCCCACGAGTGCTGCCAATCTTTGCCTGTCAGTTCTGCCAATCTGTGCCCATCAGTTCTGCCAATCTCTGCCCTTCAGTGCTGCCTATTAGTGCTCATCATTGCCCCCTATTAGTGTCCATCAGTGCAGCCCAAAAAGTGCTCATCAGTGCCCAACAGTGCTGCCATTCTATGCCCATCAGTTCTGCCAATCTGTGCCCTTCAGTGCTGCCTATTAGTGCCCATCAGTGTCACCTATCAGTGCCCATCATTGCCTCCTATTAGTGTCCATCACTGCAGACCCAAACGTGCTCATCAGTGCCCAACAGTACTGCCAATCTGTACCCGCCAGTTCTGCCAATCTGTGCTCGTCAATGCTGCCAATCTGTGCCCATCAGTTCTGCCAATCTGTGCCCTTCAGTGCTGCCTATCAGTGCCCATCATTGCCCCCTATTAGTGAACATCAGTGCTTTGATTATCAGTGCAGCCCCAAAAGTGCTCATTGGTGCCCAACAGTGCTGCCAATCTGTGCCCTTCAGTGCTGCCTATTAGTGCTCATCATTTCCCCTATTAGTGCCCATCATTGCCTCCTATTAGTGAACATCAATCAATACAAATGTATATATATATAAAATGTATTTATTTATTTATGTTTTTATTTATTTAGCTCTAGTAGGATCACATGGATTTTCCTTCACAGCATATAATATGATACTATATTTTCTCTCCTGACGGTGCGCTTTCTACTCTACTATGATGTATCCGAGAGAGTGCAGTCAGTACTAAACTAGTATCATATGTCATTCATATATATAAATAATTATTTTTAATATTGTTATTATTATTATTATAGTCTTTTATTGTATGTGAATGACGTGATACTAGTATAGTACTGACTTTGCACATCACTTTGTAAGAAAACCTCTTGGATACAGAGTAAAATATTCGGCGGCGTACATTGTACAAAAAGGAAAGATACAATTTGGAGAGGGAGAAGGAGAAGTGTTGAAAGGCGGGCAAGTAAATTAATAATGGGTATGGGGGGGGGGGGGCATCTCAGTTGTAAAGAAACATTGAAAACTCTTGGCTTGTTTAGACTGGAGGAGAGACGCCTCAGAGCTGATCTCATTAATACATTATATCCAAGGTCAACATACAGATTTAACAAATTAACTTTTCTTTTCTTCCAAGGACTGTTCAAAGGACGAGGAGACATCTGTTTTGTATGGAGGAAAGCCGGTTTTCCTGTTATGGTGAATGATATTATTATTCAGATCCTACAGGTGTCAATTAGGAAAGCTGAACTCGTCCGTTTGTGGTTGGCTTATGACCGGCTAACGTGCCGTAGATACTTTTAATCAGTCAAAAGAAGAAGAAGCTTTTATACCGAGGACTGTACAAACCAGAAGAGGATATGGAGTTATAGAAGAACAAAATCCGTCATTCTAACTTCTCCTCTAGCACTGGGATGTGGTCAGCGGTGCTGATGTCTTCACCCGGACATATTTCCATTTCGGCATCTTTGGCCATTTTGATTGGATAACTCCCATGCATTGACAGCCCATTCCAAACCAGAAGGCTCTCTTTACTTAAAGTGTATCTAAAGACAAAACCTTTTATTTTTACGTTTTTTTTAGAGGACAGTGAGAGGTTAAAGTTTTGTCAAGTGTATCTAGGGGTCTGATCCACTCTTTATATTTGTCCTGGTGACCAAAATCCACAATTGTGAATGGTCACCAGAACAGGAAGAAGGGACATCTCCCAACGGGGACATCTTCCAATGCGGATACCTGTTTAGGTGACTATCTTCCAACGGGGACATCTTTCAATGCGGATACCTGTTTAGGTGACTATCTTCCAACGGGGACATCTTTCAATGGGGATACCTGTTTAGATGACTACCTTCCAACGGGGACATCTTTCAATGGGGACACCTGTTTAGATGACTATCTTCCAACGGGGACATCTTCCAATGGGGACACCTGTTTAGATGACTATCTTCCAACGGGGACATCTTCCAATGGGGACACCTGTTTAGATGACTATCTTCCAACGGGGACATCTTCCAATGGGGACACCTGTTTAGGTGACTACTGTCTCATGTTGGAAGGCTCTCTTTACTTAAAGTGTATCTAAAGACAAAACCTTTGTTTTTTCATTTTTTATAGAATGTTGAGAGAGTAAACGTTTGTCAAGTGTGTCTGGGTGTCTGCGTTCTACACTTTATATTTGTCCTGGTGACCAAAATCCACAATTGTGAATGGTCACCAGAACAGGAAGAAGGGACATCTTCCAACGGGGACACCTGTTTAGGTGACTACTGTCTCATTTTGGAAGGATCTCTTTACTTAAAGTGTATCTAAAGACAAAACCTTTTTTTTTTCATTTTTTATAGAACGGTGAGAGGATAAACTTTGTCGTGTGTCTGGGTGTCTGCGTTCTGCACTTTATATTTGTCCTGGTGACCAAAATCCACAATTTTGAGTGGTCACCAGAACAGAAAGAAGGGACATCTTCCAATGGGGACACCTGTTTAGGTGACTACTGTTTAGATGACTATCTTCCAACGGGGACATCTTCCAATGGGGACACCTGTTTAGATGACTACTGTCTCATGTTGGAAGGCTCTCTTTACTTAAAGTGTATCTAAAGACAAAACCTTTGTTTTTTCATTTTTTATAGAATGTTGAGAGAGTAAACGTTTGTCAAGTGTGTCTGGGTGTCTGCGTTCTGCACTTTATATTTGTCCTGGTGACCAAAATCCACAATTTTGAGTGGTCACCAGAACAGAAAGAAGGGACATCTTCCAATGGGGACACCTGTTTAGGTGACTACTGTCTCATGTTGGAAGGTTCTCTTTACTTAAAGTGTATCTAAAGACAAAACCTTTTTTTTTTCCGTTTTTTATAAAACGGTGAGAGGTTAAAGTTTTCTCAACTGTGTCTAGGTGTCTGCGTTCCACTCTTTATATTTGTCCTGGTGACCAAAATCCACAAATTTGAGTGGTCACCAGAACAGGAAGAAGTCCCTTCTTCCTGTTCTGGTGACCACTCAAAATTGTGGATTTTGGTCACCAGGACAAATAGATGTCCCATCTTCCAATGGTGACAGCTGTTTAGGTGACTACTGTCTCATGTTGGAAGGCTCTCTTTACTTAAAGTGTATCTAAAGACAAAACCTTTTTTTTTTACGTTTTTTTATAGAACGGTGAGAGGTTAAAGTTTTGTGAAGTGTATCTAGGGGTCTGCGTTCCACTCTTTCTGTTTGTCCTGGTGACCAAAATCCACAATTGTGAATGGTCACCAGAAGAGGAAGAAGGGACATCTTCCAACGGGGACATCTTTCAATGGGAATACTTGTTTAGGTGACTACTGTCTCATTTTGGAAGGTTCTCTTTACTTAAAGTGTATCTAAAGACAAAACCTTTTTTTTTTACGTTTTTTTATAGAACGGTGAGAGGGTAAACTTTGTCAAGTGTGTCTTGGTGTCTGTGATCCACTCTTTCTATTTGTCCTGGTGACCAAAATCCACAATTGTGAATGGTCACCAGAACAGGAAGAAGGGACATCTTCCAATGGGGACACCTGTTTAGGTGACTACTGTCTCATTTTGGAAGGTTCTCTTTAATTAAAGTGTATCTAAAGACAAAACCTTTTTTTTTTTTTTTTTTTTTTATAGAACGGTGAGAGGTTAAACTTTTCTCAAGTGTGTCTGGGTGTCTGTGTTCCACTCTATTTGTCCTGGTGACCAAAATCCACAATTTTGAGTGGTCACCAGAAGAGGAAGAAGGGACATCTTCCAACGGGGACATCTTTCAATGGGGACACCTGTTTAGGTGACTACTGTCTCATTTTGAAGATACTTTTTTTCACTTTGCTTTGGGCCAAGACGACACAAAGTGAAGAAGAATCTCTCAAATGGGAGATATGTGGCAAAAAAAATCTTTGGCTTTGAATATACTCCACTGTATGTTAATGCTTTATTTAGCGCTTTATTTATAAACAAGGCTATACGGCACCCTGAAGCGGTTTAGCATGGCTTTGTTTATAAACAAAGATAAAGAGCACCTTGAAACTGTGTAACATGGCTTTGTTTATAAATACAGCTATACAGCACCTTGAAACTGTGTAGCATGGCCTTGTTTATAAACAAAGCTAAAGAGCACATCGGAACTGTGTAACATGGCTTTGTTTCCAAACAAAGCTACACAGCACCTTGAAATTGTGCAACATGGCTTTGTTTATAAAGCTATACAGAACATTGAAACTGTGTAAAATGGCATCGTTTATAAACAAAGCTAAAGAGCACATTGGAACTGTGTAACATGGTTCTGTTTCTAAACAAAGCTACACAGCACCTTGAAATTGTGCAACATGGCTTTGTTTATAAAGCTATACAGAACATTGAAACTGTGTAAAATGGCATTGTTTATAAACAAAGCTAAAGAGCACATCGGAACTGTGTAACATGGCTTTGTTTCTAAACAAAGCTACAGAGCACATTGGAACTGCATAACATGGCTTTGTTTCTAAACAAAGCTACACAGCACTTTAAGTTGTGTAAAATGGCTTTGTTGATAAACAAAACAAACGAGCACATTGGAACTGTGTAACATGGCTTTGTTTATAAAGCTATACAGAACATTGAAACTGTGTAAAATGGCATCGTTTATAAACAAAGCTAAAGAGCACCTTGGGACTGTGTAACATGGTTCTGTTTCTAAACAAAGCAACACAGCACCTTGAAATTGTGTAACACAGCTTTGTTTATAAACAAGGCTAAAGAATACCTTGAAACTATACAGCATGGTTTTGTTTATAAATAAAGCTATAAAGTGCCTTGAAACTTTGTAGCATGGCTTTGTTTATAAATAGAGCTGTACAGCACCTTGAAACTGTGTACCACGGCTTTGTTGATAAACAAAACCCCGCCAGTACCAAAACTGGGGAACTAATAGCAGGCCCCCCATAATGCCTTTGTTACTTTGGGAAGTATGGAAGGCACAGGTTAACTTTCAACAAATATTTGTTGGCTCACAAAGCAAGGTTTGCCGACACGCCACGCTGATGCGTTATCAGAAGCAGATCATGCCCCTGTGTTTCCAGCATCTCTTCTTTATTCTCTGGTGTACAGATACCAACCCCCGGTGTCCCGCGCCCCGCACCCCTCGCCCCGCGCCCCGCCGCCGCCATTCCAGGATGGAGGAGCGATTGCCGCGGCTTTTTCCTCTGCAACCTAAGGGCAGAAGAGACTGTAATGAAGCCAAGGACTGCTCTCTCTGCTCGGGATCATTAGGGATGACACAGCTGATGCCTGCGATGAGATGCGTGTTGACATCTGTCAGAATAGATAGCAGGCAGCCAGCCCCTGTGTGTGAGTGCCGGTGTGTGGTGGGGGGGCCGAGAGACACGGACAGGAGCCGCGTAACATTTTACTAAATGCCATTTAAACAAAAATAAAAGGATGGCATGGAGGCGGCTAATGAGCGGCGACAGCTCAACAAAATCGCGTTTCCTGGATTCCCGTTATCATCATGTTGTAAAATGGTTCATCATGTCTGTGTGCGTCCGCACTGCAAATACGCCTCATTCTGCGTGCGTCCGCACTGCAAATACGCCTCATTCTGCGTTCGTCCCCACTGCAAATATGCCTCATTCTGCGTGCGTCCCCACTGCAAATACGCCTCATTCTGTGCACGTTCCCACTGCAAATACGCCTCATTCTGCGTGCGTCCGCACTGCAAATACGCCTCATTCTGCGTGCGTCCCCACTGCAAATACGCCTCATTCTGTGCGCGTTCCCACTGCAAATACGCCTCATTCTGTGTGCGTCCGCACTGCAAATACGCCTCATTCTGTGTGCGTCCGCACTGCAAATACGCCTCATTTTGTGTGCGTCCGCACTGTAAATACGTCTCATTCTGTGTGCGTCCGCACTGTAAATACGTCTCATTCTGTGTGCGTCCGCACTGCAAATACGCCTCATTCTGTGTGCATCCCCGCTGCAAATACGCCTCATTTTGTGTGCGTCCGCACTGTAAATACGTCTCATTCTGTGTGCGTCCGCACTGCAAATACGCCTCATTCTGTGTGCGTCCCCGCTGCAAATACGCCTCATTCTGTGTGCGTCCGCACTGCAAATACGCCTCATTTTGTGTGCGTCCGCACTGTAAATACGTCTCATTCTGTGTGCGTCCGCACTGTAAATACGTCTCATTCTGTGTGCGTCCGCGCTGCAAATACGCCTCATTCTGTGCGCGTCCCTGCTGCAAATACGCCTCATTCTGTGCGCGTCCGCACTGCAAATACGCTTCATTCTGTGCGCGTCCGCACTGCAAATACGCTTCATTCTGTGTGCGTCCGCACTGCAAATACGCTTCATTCTGTGCGCGTCCCCACTGCAAATACGCCTCATTCTGTGTGCGTCCCCACTGCAAATACGCCTCATTCTGTGTGCGTCCCCACTGCAAATACGCCTCATTCTGTGTGCGTCCCCGCTGCAAATACGCCTCATTCTGTGTGTGTCCACGCTGCAAATACGCCTCATTCTGTGTGCGTCCGCACTGCAAATACGCCTCATTCTGTGTGCGTCCGCGCTGCAAATACGCCTCATTCTGTGCGCGTCCCTGCTGCAAATACGCCTCATTCTGTGCGCGTCCGCACTGCAAATACGCTTAATTCTGTGCGCGTCCCCACTGCAAATACGCCTCATTCTGTGTGCATCCGCACTGCAAATACACCTCATTCTGTGTGCGTCCCCACTGCAAATACGCATCATTCTGTGTGCGTCCCCACTGCAAATACGCCTCATTCTGTGTGCGTCCGCACTGCAAATACGCTTCATTCTGTGCGCGTCCCCACTGCAAATACACCTCATTCTGTGTGCGTCCCCACTGCAAATACGCCTCATTCTGTGTGCGTCCCCACTGCAAATACGCCTCATTCTGTGTGCGTCCCCACTACAAATACGCCTCATTCTGTGTGGGCGGACTGACAACTCATGGGGCCCCCGGGCAGTAGGAAATCATGGGGCCCCTGTGTCCTCACCCACACTCAAACCACGCCCAAAAAAGCCTATGAAAGGTACCAGGGACATCTCATGGGGCCCCCTACTGACCCTGGACCCTCGTGCCTAAATGGTCAGTCTGCCCCTGCCTGTTATTTGTCCCATTATGGCCAACATATAGGTAGTCTTTAGTCACGTTTTGGTCTTTTTTGGTTTGTGGTCCTGGATTAAACCTCAAACTCAAGGCGTCTGTCCCATCACATGATATCCCTGAGCTGTCCTTCCACCCCAGAACCACCTCTGAGAATATATTGGAACGCCATTCACTCCCCACCACTCGGCAATCCACAAGAATCAATTATTATTATTTTTTTCCTCCCTTCCCAGCGTCTGGTTACCGAGTTATTTTCTATAATTTCTGATGTGCACGGCCTAAATTAGCTCCTCGATCCGAGCCGGCCGGCCCATCGTTCTTATTTTTAATCACGGCCGGCGTAAACGCTCCTGCGCTGGATAAGATAGGTTTGATGATAGGTGATCGGGGTCACATCTATACAGAGACTCTGAAAGAGTTGATGATTGCAATTACCAGCCGGCGCTTTGACACGGCGCACAATGAAAGGCCTGAAATTAAACAGCTATTACTCCTAGGCGCCAATATCAAGAGGCCTATCAAAATTCGGTTTGGTTTTGTCAGCGTATTATTCACGCTGGATGTCCGCGTGGCAGAAGGAAGACCGAGAGCAGGAACAAAGTCACACTCCAGCCAGAAAAATAATGTGTTTTAGTTGGTAAATTTAGAACGGGTAATTTTCAAAGAAACGTGGAGTTCCATCTATGTAGGGTTGACACCGAGTCTGGATCTAATCATAGGTTTTGGTCAGGAGGTTTTTACGATTCTGAAATGCGAGGTTTTCTTGCTCAAAATCAGGAGAGGGATTAGGATGGGTTAGTGTGAGGGACAGTGGGTAGGAGGTTAAAGAAACCACGCTGGATATGGATCTTCTACCAATAGAAATTATGTTTTTTTTCTAGAGCCATATAGCTTGGGTTTGGCGGTTCTCCACAATGTGGTGGCCCTTCAAAAATGGGTGTCACCCATCTCTATACAGTTGCACCAGAAATAGTGCCAAATAATTGATCCAAGAGTTCAGTAAATGTGGTCAACAACAAATCATTGTTGGACTCTTGCAAAGTTGAGTTGGCGTTCCTTCTGGTGCACCTTTATATTCACTACAGGACTCAACAGTGATGTAGGGGTTCAAGGAAGGAGACACAGTACCTGTGGTTTCGTCAGCGTATTATTCACACTGGATGTCCGCGTGGCAGAAGGAAGACCGAGAGCAGGAACAAAGTCACACTCCAGAAAGAAAAAGAATGTGTTTTACTTGGTAAATTTAGAACGGGTAATTTTCAAATAAACGTGGAGTTCCATCTATGTAGGGTTGACACCGAATCTGGATCTAATCATAGGTTTTGGTAAGGAGGTTTTTACGATTCTGAAATGTGAGGTTTTCTTGTTCAGAATCAGGAGAGGGATTAGGATGGGTTAGTGTGAGGAACAGTGGGTAGGAGGTTAAAGAAACCACGCTGGATATGGATCTTCTACCAATAGAAATTATGTTTTTTTTCTAGAGCCAAATAGCTTGGGTTTTGCGGTTCTCCACCATGTGGTGGCCCTTCAATAATAGGGGTCACCCATCTCTATACAGTTGCCCCAGAAATAGTGCCAAATAATTGATCCAAGAGTTCAGTAAATGTGGTCAACCACAAATCATTGTTGGACTCTTGCAATGTTGAGTTGGAGTTCTTTCTGGTGCACGTTTATATTCACTACAGGACTCAACAGTGATGTAGGGGTTCAAGGAAGCAGACACAGTACCTCCCAGAAGTGACAAATCTCAAAAAGACTTTGCATTTTATATGTGTTAGCTTTTTGCTCAGTTGAGGAGCTGGATATGGATCTTCTACCAATAGAAATTATGTTTTTTTTTTCTAGAGCCAAATACCTTGGGTTTGGCGGCTCTCCACCACGTGGTGGCCCTTCAAAAATGGGGGTCACCCATCTCTATACAGTCGCACCAGAAATAGTGCCATATAAATGATCCAAGAGTTCAGTAAATGCGGTCAACCACAAATCATTGTTGGACTCTTGCAATGTTGAGTTGGCCTTCTTTCTGGTGCACCTTTATATTCACTACAGGACTCAACAGTGATGTAGGGGTTCAAGGAAGGAGACACAGTACCTCCCAGAAGTGACAAATCTCAAAAAGACTTTGCATTTTATATGTGTTAGCTTTTTGCTCAGTTGAGGCGCTGGATATGGATCTTCTACCAATAGAAATTATGTTTTTTTTTTCTAGGGCCAAATAGCTTGGGTTTGGCGGCTCTCCACCCCGTGGTGGCCCTTAAAAAATGGGGGTCACCCATCCCTATACAGTTGCACCAGAAATAGTGCCAAATAATTGATCCAAGAGTTCAGTAAATGTGGTCAACCACAAATCATTGTTGGACTCTTGCAATGTTGAGTTGGCTTTCTTTCTAGTGCACCTTTATATTCACTACAGAACTCAACAGTGATGTAGAGGTTCAAGGAAGGAGACACAGTACCTCCCAGAAGTGATAAATCAAATTGCACTTTATATGCATTAGCTTTTTGCTCAGTTGAGGCGCTGGATATGGATCTTCTACCAATAGAAAAGATTCCAATTTCTTGCTCAGAATCAGGAGAGGGATTAGGATGAGTTAGTGTGAGGGACAGTGGGTAGGAGGTTAAAGCTGGATATGGATCTTCTACCAATAGAAATTACGTTTTTTTTTGGCCCTTCAAAAATGAGGGTCACCCATCTCTATACAGTTGCACCAGAAATAGTGCCAAATAAATGATCCAAGAGTTCAATAAATGTGGTCAACAACTCAACAGTGATGTAGGGGTTCAAGGAAGGAGACACAGTACCTCCCAGAAGTTATAAATCTCAAAAATCTCAAAAAGACTGGCATTACTGAAACAAAGAGAAGGTCGAAAACGAGGACCGTTGGAGAGTAGAGTGCATTATCTTTTCTATTGTAGGGAACCGACCTTTTAATTTGTTTAGAGACCTTTCGGTCGGTTCCCACCACTCTGGTGGGCATCTTCACGCTGGTGGCATCACCTGGTCTTCCTAAACATGTCAACACTGTGAGTGACCTTCTGGTTTTTGCTCACGGATGGCACAGTGTGAGGGCCTTCAGGCCTACCCTGGGGGAGGATGTGTGGCCGTTAAATTCCTTTCTCCCCGACCTTGAGGGTCTCTCTTTGGGAGAATCTAGTACTCAGTGGTCAGCTTTGGCTGATCACAAGGAAAGGGGGTCCTACTGGGCCTTTTTGGTGCACCCCTTATTCCTATCAAGAATAAGGAAGGGTCCGTCCTCTTTGGGAGAGGACCATATGACACACCCTAGTGCACTTTTTGTGTGTGGTCACATACACTTTGTTGGAATTGACTCTACAATATTCGACTATACTCCAGGGGTGGGAGGGTTTGGGGGATCTGGGTAATAGAAATTATTTGTACGGCTCCTCCCACTGTCCTGAAATGAGGAACAATTATCTTTATTTAGGATATGTGATGGAATGAGATGTGAGTACCTTCAGTCCTAAGAAGACTTACCAAGCTACGCACTGATTGGTTGGAGGGCTTTTTGATTCCTGTAGTCTCACCATAACCTGTATCTAGTACATAACTGGGGGCATAGAAATGTATCAAAGGAACATGTTTGCCTTTCATAGCATTGCCCTGTATGTGGGGGCGGTGGAATCTAGCGGCAAAGGTTACTAGGCAACATGGCAGGAAATGTTACTTGTGATGGATGACCTTGAACTTCTTCCTGTTCCAGTGTGTGCGTTCTTCCAGAGCGCACAGAAATATTCCGTTCTTTCATGTTCTCTGAATGCGGCGCGCTTTGTTCCTGCTCTGTGCTCCGTCTTCACTCATTCCTACAGAATCAGCCCTTCCATGTGTTTCCTGGTTTATAATACCAAGAAGGTTATCCTTTGAATTCCGGTTGGTCCGCTGAGTCCCCCCCCCCCCCCCCATTCAAACCGCATGAAATTTATTTCTGCTTTGAGGAATTTTTCTGAAGGAACCGCATCGGTACGTAAGAAATTTTAAATAAACAATATTCATTCTTACATATTTATATTGTAAAATGCTTATCGAATCAATGGAGAAGGTTTGATTTCACAATTGAGATTTTTTTTCTTTTTAATTTAAATATTTGTAAATCCCAAATAATCATAATACTAGTGATAATAATAATAATAATAATACATGATGATGATTATTATTACTAATATTATTGCTGTTGTTATTAATATATATAGAATACAAATTATTATTATTATTTTTATTATTATTATTATTATTATTATTATTAATAATAATAATAATAATAATATTTATAGGTCAAACTCCAGATATTTTTATTACTATTGCTGTTATGAATTATAATAATGGATTATCATATAGTAATAATAATAAAATAATAACAATATTAATAATAATAATATTTATAGGTCTAACTCCAGATATATTTATTACTATTGCTGTTATGAATTATAATAATGGATTATCATATAGTAATAATAATAATAATTATTATTATTATTACATTATAATACTTCCATACTAATAATATTATTAATATTTATAGGTCCAACTCCAGATATTTTTATTACTATTGCTGTTATGAATTATAATAATGGATTATCATATAGTAATAATAATAAAATAATAACAATATTAATAATAATAATATTTATAGGTCTAACTCCAGATATATTTATTACTATTGCTGTTATTAATTATAATAATGGATTATGATATAGTAATAATAATAATAATAATAATTATTATTATTATTATTACATTATAATAATTCCATACTAATAATATTATTAATATTTATAGGTCCAACTCCAGATATTTTTATTACTATTATTGTTGTTATTAATTATAATAATGGATTAGCATATAATAATAATAATAATTATTATTATTATAAAAATCGGTTGTTCTGCTGCCACCAATGCTTGCGTAAATTGGCCGTTTTTCGTAAATTTTCCAGCCTGACCGATAAAAGAAACGAGGAGGAACCACGAAAATCGGCTTACGACATTGCCCCACTCACGGTGCGAATATCGGCCTATTATTCTTTTGGACGAAAATTTGGCCGATAAACGAACCGTCTGTGGCCTGCATTACTGCCTGTCAAGGGTGGTCTGTACCCACAGGAGACCTTTTTGGGTCGGTATATTCAAGATATAGTATATGCATTTTTAAAAAAAAAATAAATGAAGCCCCGCCCACACAATGATGGAATCGGAGATGTGATAGTTACAGAATTCTATCTTCCATTGTTGGATTATTACAATTTTCAGGAATTTTTTTCCCCCGCAAGTCTTGTCTGCCTGTGATTCTCGTAAAGACGAAGAGTGTTATTTAAGCCTTCAATATGCAGATTTTAATAAGTAGAATGAATCTCGGCGTAGGACTTGGCGGTCGCACTGCGAGCCTCTCCTGTCCGCTGACGTGAGGCGGGGCGATCGCGAAGAGCGAATAAGTGTCAGAAAAGCAGGAAGGGGGAGGGGGGATGGAAATGAATTCCTTAAATTATGCAAGAAAGCCTCCTGTTTGCTAGTCCCCTCCATGCGATGAATTTGAACTCTGATGTCGGCGGTGACTTCTCACGAATTCCATTTAGAAGGGAGAGACGAACGCTTTAAAGTGGCAGAGATCCTCGAACGATCGGCTGGATTTAAAGTTGAACAGGGAACAGCTAAATACACAGAATCCATAAAATGTGCAGACTGGCAGGAGAGGAGACCAGTCCCTCCCCTAAAGATCAGTCCCTCCCCAAAGATCAGTCCCTCCCCTAAAGATCAGTCCCTCCCCCAAAGATCAGTCCCTCCCCCAAAGAACAGCCCTTCCCCAAAGATCAGTCCCTCCCCTAAAGATCAGTCCCTCCCCCCAACATCAGTCCCTCCCCAAAGATTAGTCCCTCCCCCAAAGATCAGTCCCTCCCCAAAAGATCAGTCCCTGGGTTGGGTTTGGATTAGAGTTAAGTCTAGGATTTTGGTTGGGTTTGGATTAGAGTTAAATCTAGGATTTTGGTTGGGTTTGGATTAGAGTTAAATCTAGGATTTTGGTTGGGTTTGGATTAGAGTTAAGTCTAGGATTTTGGTTGGGTTTGGATTAGAGTTAAGTCTAGGACTTTGGTTGGGTTTGGATTAGAGTTAAGTCTTGGATTTTGGTTGGGTTTGGATTAGCGTTATGTCTAGGATTTTGGTTGGGTTTGGATTAGAGTTAAGTCTAGGATTTTGGTTGGGTTTGGATTAGAGTTAAATCTAGGATTTTGGTTGGGTTTGGATTATAGTTAAGTCTAGGATTTTGGTTGGGTTTGGATTAGAGTTAAGACTAGGATTTTGGTTGGGTTTGGATTAGAGTTAAGTCTAGGACTTTGGTTGGGTTTGGATTAGAGTTAAGTCTTGGATTTTGGTTGGGTTTGGATTAGCGTTATGTCTAGGATTTTGGTTGGGTTTGGATTAGAGTTACGTCTAGGATTTTGGTTGGGTTTGGATTAGAGTTAAGTCTAGGACTTTGGTTGGGTTTGGATTAGAGTTAAATCTTGGATTTTGGTTGGGTTTGGATTAGAGTTAAGTCTAGGATTTTGGTTGGGTTTGGATTAGCGTTAAATCTAGGATTTTGGTTGGGTTTGGATTAGAGTTAAGTCTTGGATTTTGGTTGGGTTTGGATTAGCGTTATGTCTAGGATTTTGGTTGGGTTTGGATTAGAGTTAAGTCTAGGATTTTGGTTGGGTTTGGATTAGAGTTAAATCTAGGATTTTGGTTGGGTTTGGATTATAGTTAAGTCTAGGATTTTGGTTGGGTTTGGATTAGAGTTAAGACTAGGATTTTGGTTGGGTTTGGATTAGAGTTAAGTCTAGGACTTTGGTTGGGTTTGGATTAGAGTTAAGTCTTGGATTTTGGTTGGGTTTGGATTAGCGTTATGTCTAGGATTTTGGTTGGGTTTGGATTAGAGTTACGTCTAGGATTTTGGTTGGGTTTGGATTAGAGTTAAGTCTAGGACTTTGGTTGGGTTTGGATTAGAGTTAAATCTTGGATTTTGGTTGGGTTTGGATTAGAGTTAAGTCTAGGATTTTGGTTGGGTTTGGATTAGCGTTAAATCTAGGATTTTGGTTGGGTTTGGATTAGAGTTAAATCTTGGATTTTGGTTGGGTTTGGATTAGAGTTAAGTCTAGGACTTTGGTTGGATTTGTATTAGAGTTAAGTCTTGGATTTTGGTTGGGTTTGGATTAGAATTACGTCTAGGATTTTGGTTGGGTTTGGATTAGAGTTAAGTCTTGGATTTTGGTTGGGTTTGGATTAGAGTTAAGTCTTGTATTTTGGTTGGGTTTGGATTAGAGTTAAGTCTTGGATTTTGGTTGGGTTTGGATTAGAGTTAAGTCTAGGACTTTGGTTGGATTTGTATTAGAGTTAAGTCTTGGATTTTGGTTGGGTTTGGATTAGAGTTACGTCTAGGATTTTGGTTGGGTTTGGATTAGAGTTAAGTCTTGGATTTTGGTTGGGTTTGGATTAGAGTTAAGTCTTGGATTTTGGTTGGGTTTGGATTAGAGTTAAGTCTTGGATTTTGGTTGGGTTTGGATTAGAGTTAAGTCTTGGATTTTGGTTGGGTTTGGATTGGGGTTACATTTAGAAATTCAAGACTGATACATCATTTTTTTTTCTTTCCTTTTGCTCTTCAGTGTCAAATGTTTGGTGTCGGCAGTTCATGACCCTTCTCCAAAATCATGACAATTATGTATTTTGTAGAGAAATAGTAATGGTAGGTATTTGTCTCAAATACTTAAAAGGTCCCACAATAATAAATCTTCCCCCCTTTCCTCCCCATTTATGGGATATAAGAACTAGATTGTGTAGCGGCGATGCCCTGGGCCCGCCCCCTGTCTGCACCAATGTCAGGCTGAATTATTTAAGGAACAGTTTTAGTGTATCCCTCGAAGCAAACCTTTCATGTGCAGATTGTAAAGACTCTATTACGGGATCCAGAAGCCATGCCAAAAATTGATTTCCTTTTTCTTTCTTGGTTAATAATTGATGCACAGGGACAAAATTTGCTTTTCATTTCATTCCAACGACATCTCAATTAATGTAAAGGTGATTCTAGTGGGGTTTCAATTATGCCTCATTCAGGACCTCCCCGGGTACATATAGTGCAGCTCGTTCTGTGTGACTGAACCTATCCAGAGGAAAATGCAGGGAGGACAGAGCTGTGTGTCCATAAGTGCAAAAAGATCGATTGTAAGAGGTTCAAATCAAATTCTGCATTAGTGTCAGCAGGGAAGTCTCCCGGGCTTTTAGATACGTGTGCTAGAAAGAGCATGGGCTACTGAGGCCAGCATGCTACACCCAGCAGGATACTCTACATCCAGGAATTACAGAGCGCGAGTCTTTACTATGAAGGAAACAAGGAAAGATAGAAGGAAGGAGAAAAGAAAAAGAAAAGATTGCTCTCTGACGGGTCAGGGAGAAATTCATTTTCCCCCACTGGAGCACATGGGACCATGGTATATATGGGTTTGGTTTTGTTTATTTTGTAAGAAGGTTTACGATTTTTTTATTTAATGAATTTATTTGTTTTCTATAGGTTGAAATAGATAGACTTGTGCCTTTTTTCAACCTAATTATTTAAGAATGGAGGAAAGGAAAGAGGAGAGGAGAGGAGAGGAAAGGAAAGGAAAGGAAAGAGGAGAGGACAGGAGAGGAGAGGAGAGGAGAGGAAAGAGGAGAGGACAGGAAAGAGGAGAGGAGAGGAAAGGAAAGAGGAGAGGAGAGGAGAGGAGAGAAAAGGGAATAGGAGAGGAAAGGAAAGAGGAGAGGAGAGGAAAGGAAAGAGGAGAGGAGAGGAAAGGGAATAGGAGAGGAGAGGAAAGGAAAGAGGAGAGAAGAGGACAGGAAAGAGGAGAGGAGAGGAAAGGAAAGAAGAGAGGAAAGAGGAGAGGAGAGGAAAGGAAAGAGCAGAGAAGAGGAAGGGAAAGAGGAGAGGAGAGGAAAGGAGAGGAGAGGAAAGGAGAGGAGAGGAAAGGAAAGAGGAGAGGAGAGGAGAGGAAAGAGGAGAGGAAAGGAAAGAGGAGAAGAAAGAGGAGAAGAGAGGAAAGGAAAGAGGAGAGGAGAGGAAAGGAAAGAAGAGAGGAAAGAGGAGAGGAAAGGAAAGGAAAGAGGAGAGTAGAGGAAGGGAGAGAGGAGAGGAGAGGAAAGGAGAGGAGAGGAAAGAGGAGAGGAGATGAGAGGAAAGGAAAGAGGAGAAGAAAGAGGAGAGGAGAGGAAAGGAAAGAGGAGAAGAAAGAGGAGAGGAGAGGAAAGGAAAGAGGAGAAGAAAGAGGAGAAGAGAGGAAAGGAAAGAGGAGAGGAAAGAAGAGAGGAAAGAGGAGAGGAGAGGAAAGGAAAGGAAAGAGGAGAGAAGAGGAAGGGAAAGAGGAGAGGAGAGGAAAGAAGAGGAGAGAAAAGGAGAGGAGAGGAAAGAGGAGAGGAAAGGAAAGAGGAGAAGAAAGAGGAAAGGAAAGAGGAGAGGAGAGGAAAGGAAAGAGGAGAGGAGAGAAGAGGAAAGGAAAGAGGAGAGGAGAGGAAAGAGAAGAGGAGAGGAAAGGAAAGAGGAGAGGAGAGGAAAGGAAAGGAAAGAGGAGAGGAAAAGAAAGGAAAGAGGAGAGGAAAGGAGATGAGAGGAGAGGAAAGGAAAGGAAAGAGGAGAGGAAAAGAAAGGAAAGAGGAGAGGAAAGGAGATGAGAGGAGAGGAAAGGAAAGGAAAGAGGAGAGGAGAGGAAAGGAAAGGAAAGAAGGAAGTAAGTAGGAACGAAGGAAAGGAAAGAGGAAAGGAAAGAGGAAAGGAGAAAGGAAAGAAAATAGGAAAGGAAAAAGGAAAGAAAAGAGGAAAGGAAAGAAAAGAGGAAAGGAAATGAATGAAAAGGGGAAAGGAAAGGAAAGAAAAGAGGAAAGAAAAGGAATGAAAAGAGGAAAGGAAAGGAAAGAAAAGAGGAAAGGAAAGGAAAGAAAAGAGGAAAGGAAAGTAAAGGAAAGGAAAGAATGAAGTAAGTAGGAACGAAGGAAAGGAAAGAAAAGAGGAAAGGAATGAAAAGAGGAAAAGAAAGGATAAAAAAGAGGAAGGGAAAGGAAAGGTAATAAAGGAGAAAGGAAAGGAAAGGAAAGAAAGCAAAGACAAAAGAAGAAAGGAAGTAAGTAGGAACGGAAAGGAAAGGAAAGAGGAAGTAAAAGAAAGGAAAGGAAAGAAGCAATGAAAAAAAGAAGTTAGGAAGTAAGAAGGAAAGGAAAGGAAAGGAAAAGAAAAGGAAAGAAAAAAAAAGAAAAAAAGGAAGGTGAAGTCAAGAAGAAAGGAAAGAAAGAAGGAAAGGGAAGAAGGAAATAAGTTTGGGAATTAAGGTAAAGTGGTAAGAAAGGAAAGAAGTTGAAAGGGAAAAGGAAGTAAAGAAGGAATGGAGGAAAAGAAAGAAGGAAGGGAAAGAAAAGGGAAGGCAATAAGGATGGAAGGAAGGAAGGAAGTAAGGAAGGAAGGAAGGAAGTAAGGAAGGAAGGAAAAGGAATGGAAGGAATGAATTTGGTTGCAATCAGTTGGTGCACTAGTTTTGGGTTCATGGAGTGTTGGCACCAGGAAATTATGACCCAAAAGCCACCCCAAGGAAAAAAAAATAAAACCTGGAATTCAATGTACCTACCAAATCTTAGTCCCAGTACTGCTGTTCTCTTGTGTTCACTCCCTGATCAGGCAGCCAGATGTTGATTTGTAATATACCCCTGAAGGCCGGTCTGTCTCAGAGCTGATAACTGACCCTTTGTCCTGGCTTCTGCAAGAAGATAGAACTACTTTCCAATCCATCTATCTACAGTTGTGGCCAAAATTATTCAACCCCCAATGCTGTAAAGGGGTTTAGGGACTATAGTGTACATTTGGAATTGTATTCAGAATCAAATCCTACAAGGACGTTGTAACTACCCAAATGCAACTAAAATGACATCAATTGTTTATGTAATACAGTAGTAAATGGTTCTTATGTGGTTTCTTCATTGCCACAATTATTCAACCCCTTAAAGACTACCACTCTGAAGAACAGAGGTTCATACAGGTGCTTTCCATCAGGTATTGAAAACACCTGTGGATGTCACCGAGCAGCAATCAAGCATAATAAGCACCAATTAGGCAGCTTTAAAATGACTGTGATACTCAGCTCCTTCTAGACATTTACTGGTGTGGTTACAAACATGGTGAAGGCAAGAGAATGGTCCAGGAAGACAAGAGAAGAGGTGATTTCTCTTCACAGGAAGGGCAATGGCTATAAGAAGATTGCAAAGATGTTAAACATACCAAGAGACACCTTAGGAAGCATCATTCGCAAATTCAAGGCAAAGGGCACTGTTGAAACGCTACCTGGTCGTGGCAGAAAGAAGATGCTGACTTCGACTGCTGTGCGCTACCTGAAGCGTAGAGTGGAGAGAAGTCCCCGTGTGACTGCTGAGGAACTGAGAAAAGATTTGTCAGATGTGGGTACAGAAGTTTCAGCCCAGACAATAAGACGCACACTGCGTAATGAAGGCCTCCGTGCCAGAACTCCCAGGCGTACCCCCTTGCTGTCTCCAAAGAATAAGAAGAGTCGACTGCAGTATGCCAAAAGCCATGTGGACAAACCACAAAAGTTGTGGGATAGTGTTCTGTGGACTGATGAAACAAAATTAGAACTGTTTGGGCCCATGGATCAACGCTATGTTTGGAGGAGGAAGAACAAGGCCTATGATGAAAAGAACACCTTGCCTACTGTGAAGCATGGTGGAGGGTCAATCATGCTTTGGGGCTGTTTTGCTTCTGCAGGTACAGGGAAGCTTCAGCGTGTGCAAGGTACCATGAATTCTCTTCAGTACCAGGAGATATTGGATGGAAACGTGATGCAGTCCGTCACACACCTGAGGCTTGGGAGACGTTGGACCTTTCAACAGGACAATGATCCCAAGCATACCTCCAAGTCCACTAGAGCATGGTTGCAGAGGAAAGGCTGGAACATTTTGGAGTGGCCATCGCAGTCACCAGACTTAAATCCGATTGAGAACCTCTGGTGGGACTTAAAGAAAGCAGTTGCAGTGCGCAAGCCTAAGAATGTGACTGAACTGGAGGCCTTTGCCCATGAAGAATGGGCGAAGATACCCGTAGATCGCTGCAAGACACTTGTGTCAAGCTATGCTTCACGTTTAAAAGCTGTTATAACTGTAAAAGGATGCTGTACTAAGTACTAAGATTGAATGTCACTTGGGGGTTGAATAAAACTGATAATGCTGTGAGCACAGAAAAGACATTTGTGGTTATTTCATTATAACTGTTATGTTATATTTGTCTGACCTACAAGTGCCTCTTTAATGTAAATGTAAGCAAGATGACTGAATGATCAAAAGCAATGTCAAACTGGCCAAAACACTCAATTTCAGTGGGGGTTGAATAATTTTGGCCACAACTGTATCTATCTATCTATCTATTATCTATCTATCTATCTATCTATCTATCTATCTATCTATCTATCTATCTATCTATCTATTATCTATCTATCTATCTATCTATCTATCTATCTATCTATCTATCATCTATCTATCTATCTATCTATCTATCTATCTATCTATCTATCTATCTATCTATCATCTATCTATCTATTATCTATCTATCTATTATCTATCTATCTATCTATCTATCTATTATCTATCTATCTATTATCTATCTATCTATTATCTATCTATCTATCTATCTATCTATCTATCTATCTATCATCTATCTATCTATCATCTATCTATCTATCTATCTATCTATCTATCTATCTATCTATCTATCATCTATCTATCTATCTATCTATCTATCTATCTATCTATCTATCTATCTATCTATCATCTATCTATCTATCTATCTATCTATCATCTATCTATCTATCTATCTATCTATTATCTATCTATCTATCTATCTATTATCTATCTATCATCTATCTATCTATCTATCTATCTATCTATTATCTATCTATCTATTATCTATCTATCTGTTATCTATCTATCTATCATCTATCTATCTATCTATCTATCTATCTATCTATCTATCTATTATCTATCTGTTATCTATCTATCTATCTATCTATCTATTATCTATCTATCTATCATCTATCTATCTATCTATCTATCTATCTATCTATCTATCTATTATCTATCTATCTATCTATCTATCTATCTATCTATCTATCTATCTATTATCTATCTATCTATCTATCTATCTATCTATCTATTATCTATCTATCTATCTATCTATCTATCTATCATCTATCTATCTATCTATCTATCTATCTATCTATCTTCCTGCGTCAACTTGCCAGCAGCCATTGCTAACGGAAATATCACCTTTGAGTGGTCCAACTTGAACTTGAACCTGTTCTCCTTGGACACTGGAGACGCGCATTACACAGGGGCATGAAATGACTCATAAAACGTTGTTCTCAAAGTCTTCTCAGACCGCCAAAGAACCTCGACCTCTTCTGCGCAGTAGAACTTTGAGTTCACAAAAGTGACGCATCGCCCACCTCCCCCCTCCCCCCAGCGTCTACCGCGTGACATGACATTGTGCGTCTAAACACACATAAAGACGCTAGCACAGTTAAGGATCAATAGTTTTACGAGCGCAGACAGTATAATCACTTTTGGGAGAGTATAACCAATATATTTTATGGCCTCTACTGCGCTATTATTTTGATGTATCCGTAGATTACATATTCATAATATCACATTATCAATATTTGGAATATCTTTTACTTACAAATGGGCTGCGAGTAGCTTGAAACTGCCTATGCACTCGGAGCCAATGACCAAATGAAACGCCATTATATTAACGATATTGCTGAAAAATGGCTGCAGGAAACGGCCTTCGAAAGCACAAAGAGTAATTAACCTTTCTGTTCCTCGCAGTGAATGCGGGAGCGTGACTTCAGATGAGCCGGGAAAAAGAGAGATTTCTGTACAAGCTGAGTAGGCCCCCGAGAACTAATGTCTGCTCCATAAGATGGCATATGGTATTTAAAGTGGAGCTCTGGGCAAAATCAATCAATCAATCAATCAATGAAATGACAAATATGATTCAGAGCACACAGAAGTTTCTGTTTTTTTTCTGTAACCCAGTTTAACTACCTGTTGATCCTGCCAGTAGATCCATTATTTTCCCATTTCCTGTAACTTGATGACAACGCTGTTCTTTCTAAAGTGATATCAAACAGGTGTTGTCACCCAGGACAGGGTAGTTTTAGATGGCTATGTAGGTTCAAATGGACCTTGAAGTGTATGTAATCTTTGAAAATGAACTTTTTGCTCACGTTTTATCAAAGGGCAAAAAAAAACCTGTTGATTCTACCAGAAATCCATTGAGATGAAAACTTCCTGTGTTCTCTGCCTTTTGCTGCACTGTTTTCAGAAACATTGTTCCCAGCTATCTCAGTAGACTACAAAACACCTCTACATTATGTTATAGAGATGAGAAGGTCCTCTGTAGTCCTATCGTAGGGTTGGTTACATTGTGCCGAAATATCTCTGTAGACTACAGAACACCTCCTCATTATGTTATAGAGATGGGAAGGACTGCTGTAGTCATATCTTAAAGTGATCAGTTACACTGTTACCAGCTATCTCCATGGACTACAAAACAACTCCCCATTATTTTATAGCGATGAGGAGGTCCTTTGTGGTCCTACTGTATGGATATCAGTTTCACTGTTCCCTGTTATCTCTGATGACTACAAAACACCTCCTCATTATGTTACAAAGATGAAGACGTCCTCTGTAGTCCTATCCTAGAGTAATCAGTTACACTGTTACCAGCTATCTCCATAGACTACAAAACAACTCTCCATTATTTTATAGAGATGAGAAGGTCCTCTGTGGTCCTACTGTATGGTGATCAGTTACAATCAGGGGCGGACTGACCATTTGGAAACTCGGGCTCTGCCCAAGGGCCCGGGGTCAGTAGGGGGCCCCATGAGATGCCCCTGGTACCTTTTTCATAGGTTTTTTTGATTTTGGGCAAGGACACAGGGGCCCCATGATCCCCTATTGCCCCATGAGTTGTCAGTCCACCCCTGGTTACATTGTTCTCAGTTATCTCTGATGACTACAAAACACCTCCACATTTTGTTACAAAGATGAGGAGGCCCTCTGTAGTCGTATCCTAGAGTCATCAGTTACACTGTTCACAGCTATCTCCATAGACTACAAAACAACTCCCCATTATTATAAAGAGATGTGGAGGTCCTCTGTGGTCCTACTGTATGGTGATCAGTTTCACTGTTCCCAGTGATCTCTGATGACTACAAAACACCTCCACGTTATGTTACAAAGATGAGGAGGCCCTCTGTAGTCCTATCCTAGAGTCATCAGCTACACTGTTCCCAGCTATTTCCGTAGACTACAATACACCTACCCAGTATGTTATACCTACCTACCCTGGGTATGGGTTATGACTGAGGCTTGTTAAGCCGAAACGCGTCAACCTTTGTACGGGTGATGTTTTTCCTGCGGTCGATTTAATAAAACGAAGATTTTAGAACAATGGCGGCAGTGCGGATCGATTTCATTTCACTAAGGCAATGCACCTTCATTGCAGCACAACGCAACGCCAAGGGCCATGTTCTTCATGATGGTCCATTGATAGCCCATTTATTTTGAATTGGCTGCCCTAACGCAACGTACAATGGCCCACCAGGTAGGTCCACTCTCATAGATTACCCAGGCAGGTAGGTAGCTGGCCACTCACAGTATAGTTGTCAACAGGAGCGGACTGGCAACTCATGGGGCCCCCGGGTAATAGGGGATCATGGGGCCCCTGTGTCCTTGCCTACACTCAAACCACAGCCAAAACAGCCTATGAAAGGTACCAGGGGCATCTCATGGGGCCCCCTACTGACCCCGGGCCCTTGGGCAGTGCCCGAGTGCCGGAATGGTCAGTCCGCCCCTGGTTGTCAAATAATTGTATCAACAGATCCTGCACCGAGGTGCTATTGCCAGCCATTTTCATTGAAGGTGAGATGCCGCCGCTCCAAAAAAAAAACGTGATTTTTTACATAGCCTCAATTCAATACAATCATTTCACAAAAGTTGTGAACATTCTGAGCCTGTCTATAGAAAATTAAATCTGCCCTCACATGTTCATTGTTTTATTGAGGTTCAATCAATAGGTTGCCACACGTTACAATCTGATTGTACCAGGGGCAGACTGGCCATTTGGGCACTTGGACACTGCCCGAGGGCCCAGGGTCAGTAGGGGGCCCCATGAGATACCCCTAGTACCTTTTATAGGCTTTTTTGGGTGTGGTTTTGACTGTGGGTGACTACACAGGGGCCCCATGATCCCCTATTGCCCGGGGGCCCCATGAGTTGTCAGTCCCCCCCTGGATTGTACAATTTATGTATAGTCTCCTTTATATTACCAACACAAGTTACAGTGTCATTGGGCAATCTCCCATGCAGTGTAATGCAAAGAGCTGCCACATTGACTGGATAGTTGAGGTAGGTCATCATATTACTAGTGGTGTATTTAAGTTTTGTGCTGCCCTAGGCAACAAAAAAAAATTGGCGCCCCCCTGCCGAGAGAGCCTGACATTGACCAAAACACCCCTGCCTCCCACCCAAGAGAGCCTTCCACTATTACTGCCCCCCATACACCAGCCACCATCCCCCATGGCGAGAGAGAGACACTCACCTTAGCAGCTCCAGACACCATCATGAAACCCACAGCCTCTCTCGGAACCCACCAGGTCCCTATGCCGCGTGTGTCCCTTCTTCTGTCCCTTCTTCTGAGGGGCAATGCTGCCCCCCCTGAGAAATGCCGCCCTAGGCAAATGCCTTGCTTGCCTTGTAAATACACCCCTGCATATTACATACTGCAGTTTTGCTTTTTTTGGAGGTTTGGATAAATGAGTTTCACAAAAACATGCAACAAAAACCTGCAAAGAAACGTGACATGGAGAGGTGAATGGGGCCTATGATGGGGCCCATGTGTGGGGAGCTTGAAAGAAAGTGGTTCGACAGGTTGAACATTTTTCGATGGTTTTAAACGGAGGATGTAGTGTAGTTGAATATTTTTTCCGGTTTTGAATTTGATCTTTTTGTGGCAAAAAAAAAAGTCAGAATTACCATTTACTGAAGACAGTCGTAAATTCCATAGTAACTACAATGGCATTCTACTATATAGACATTTGACATATATCGGTATGACATCATAAAGGAGGTAGGGTGGTGGAAGCTGCAACGTGTACGCCATTATTCCTGGTAAGCCAGCGGTCCCGGTGACAATCTATTCCATCTAGGCATTAACATACTGATACTCCATCAACATAAATGTATAGAATGATATTTGGGCCATTATCGCCACTGTGAACTGAATTTTAATAAAAACCGAGACCCAGCGGCGCTCTGTGCTGTTTTTCGTAATGGGAAGGCGCTGTCATCATATCTCAAGAGCAAGGCATCTCGAAACCTTAAAGAGGGGCCCAAGGGAGCGATTTATGGCCGGGACCGATACAGTAAACGCAATTTGTTTTAATTAAGGAGATTGCTTATTGCATAATTCACCATGCACCGGCTAAAATGACCGCACGGGGCAGTTTTGGGGAATTACAACTTGTCCTCGTAAATTTCTTTAACTGTAATGCGGAAAACATTGAAGGAGAACGAGCAACAGACACAGAAGAAGAAGGCCAAGATCAGGAGGGGAGGCGGGAGGGGTGGATATGGCGGGTTTTTTTGCAGGCTGGTGGAGCGTACGGCCCATAGTGTATCTCTTGCCAAATGACTGCAAAGAGATTCTGTTATGGATCAGTTCTATCATAATCGGCATCTAAAATGTACGGTCCTCTAAAGCGGGCACATCTGGAGGCCTCTGGTCTATTTCCAAAGGTGGCTCTAGAGCACGCTCTTTTATGGAAATGTCAATCTCAGCTTGGATGGTCATACTAAGGTCTGTAGTCTATGGCCTTCAACCATAAAAACTCCATTTAGATTTTGCAGATTTTTTAAATTTCACCTCCGAACTCTAACAATAGCTCATTTGGTGTCTACATAGTGTAACATGACCCATTTGATGGCCAAGTGTTGTAACAATTGCCTGTTTGCAGCTTTCATATTGTGTTTTGGGACTTCCTTGGGCTCTGGAAATGAACAGGGGATGTGAGCAGACAGCTATTTATATATATATATATATATATATATATATATATATATATATATATTTATTGTGTCTCCAGCACCACCACCACTACAACCACCACCAAGGCCAATAGTCTTCTGCCACTGTGCTTCCATTTAGTACCATAAAAGCAGTATCAAACGTTAGGCACAGATGCCGAGGCTGGGAGTGGAGAAGTTTACTCTGCTTTAGTGCACCTAAAACCAGCTATTAGAGGACCTGGCAAACTGGACGTCTACTCTGCCAGCAACTTAGTTCTAGTCCAGGGGCGGACTGACAACTCATGGGGTCCCTGGGCAATAAGTGATCATGGGGCCCCTGTGTCCTTGCCTAAACTCAAAAAAGCCTATGAAAAAAGGTACCAGGGGCATCTCATGGGGCCCTCTACTGACCCCGGGCCCTTGGGCAGTGCCAAAGTTTCCAAATGGTCAGTCCGCCCCTGTTCTAGACATATAGATCCAGAGTGGGTGAACACAGAGCTCCACCAACAAAAATGTATGCACTGCTCAGAGACAACATAGGTGGGAGCACTCCAGCTTCAGGTTGGAGACTTTGGATAATGAGTTTGGTTACTGGGGTACAAGAAAAGACAGCAAAGTGGGCTCCAACTCTGTCAGCAGCTTAGTTCTAGGTGTGTAGATCCAGAGTGGGTGAACCTTAGGCACACGGTACACCATTCCACCAACAAAAATGTACACACTACACAGAGACAATAAGGACCCAAGTGGCATTTGTTTACTGGCCAACTAGGAGAATTGGCAAACTGCCCCCCCCTCCATACTCTGCCAGCAGCTCATTTCTAAGTGTATAGATCCAGAGTTGGTGAACTAAAACCACATAATACATTATTCCAACAATAAAAATGTACACGCTGTCCAGATACATAACAACGAGGACTTGGCTCGCATAGTTGGGAACTCTCCCACTTCTGGCTGGTGACTCTGCATAAATAGATTGGTTATTGGGAAACTACAGAGTCCAGAAAGGGTGAACTATAAACACACAGTACACTATTTACCCAACAAAGATTTACACATTGCACATACAGAACAATGAGGACCCAGTCCAGATTGCTGGAAACTCTATAGCTTCAGACTGGATGCCAGTTTAATGTTCTTCAGACTTTAGGGGGGCCAGACTGTGACCAGTGGGAGTAGACAATGTGTCAGGCTTGGTGGTCATTGGGGTAAGTAAGAGGAGGAATAGTGCACTATCATTGGTGTTAGTGTAGGGAATAGTGCCAAATCTTTTATTTCAGTGGGAGGAATTAAGCCCCATCGTTGGCGTCAGTGGGAGGAATTAAGCCCCATCGTTGGCGTCCGTGGGAGAAATTAAGCCCCATCGTTGGCGTCCGTGGGAGAAATTAAGCCCCATCGTTGGCGTCAGTGGGAGAAATTAAGCCCCATCGTTGGTGTCAGTGGGAGGAATTAAGCCCCATCGTTGGAGTCAGTGGGAGGAATTAAGCCCCATCGTTGGTGTCAGTGGGAGGAATAGTGTCTATTCATTGGTGTCAATCAGAAGAATAATGCACAGACATTGTTGGAAGGTGTACCGCCCCATTATTTATATAAGTGGGATGAATGATTAGTTTCAGTGGAAGGAATAGTGATCCATTGTTGGTGTCAGTGTAAGGAATACAATATAAAGTATATATTTGTTAGTTGGTGTCAGTGGAAGGAATGGTGCCTCATCATTGGTATCATTGGGAAGAACAGTGCCCCAAAGGGCAAAATGAAGGCAAGTAAACAGTCACATCTGGCCCGTGGGCTGCAGTTTGAGACCACTGCTCTAGATAATGGGTTTGGTTACTGGGAAACTATAAGAGTTGGCAAACTGGTGCTCCTACTCTGTCAGCAGCTCAATTCTATAAGAAAAGAGTACATTATTCCATCAATAGAAATGTACATACTGTGCAGAGACAGAGCCCTGAGGAAGAGGCAAGTTCTCGAAACACGTCAGCCTATTGGATGTCTACACTCCCCATTGCGGACTGTTACTCAGCGCGGTGTTGCCCCAGCTGTTCTTTTATGATGTGCCTGGACTTTATTCTCGTTTGTGAGTACACATCTATTTTATTTCTTATTAAACATTTTTTATGGTAATGCACTAGGCCTGTGCGCCCTCTCTTTGTTCTTTCCTCATTCAGTATATTTGGATTCCCCCGGTCTATTTGAGGGCATTCTTAATGTGGTTGCAGCCTGCATCGAGTCCATCCCCAAGCGCAGGAGCATTTATGTTTGCTGGTTCATAGTTGCCCACTGGTTGCCTGTGCCTTGCAATGATTGCCCATTTGCTGCCTGTTCATTGCAATTCTTGCTTAACCATTTACTTCCTGTGTTTTATTTCTAACAATTGCCCTTTTGCTGCCCATATATATTGAACATTTTGCCAACTTCTTGCCTATGCATTTTACAATTGCCCATTTGTTTCTTACATTTTCTTATGGTTGCCTCTTTGCTGTCTGTGTATTGTAATAATTGCTACTTTTTATCCCTTATATATATGCAAGTGTGCTGCTATAAACCTCTTCAAGTTAACCCACACAGAAAATGATATACATGAAATGTTCTTTTTTTAAATTTTTCATATCAAATAGTTTAAGCTGAATTTTTTCCTTATAAGTCATTTCTGCAGCTGTTGTACATATTCTGGCAGGTGAAGAGTCTACAGACTCCAGAATACGGTAGTTACAGGAATAATTTGCCATAGCTAAAACGTCGATCTATCCGCACACGGCACAGAGGTTTAATGACGGTGCTGGATGACTGTTCGTCAGCATACATGAACGTGGGCAGCTGGCTGACTCAGCAGAATTGGCTCCAACACACAGAGCACCTATCTTCATATTACCATTCAAATGACTTGAGGAGTAATAAGAGAAAGGAGAACCAGAAAGATTGGAGTTTGTATTCATAGCTTGTTGTGGGTTATGAATTTTATTTAGAGAGTAAGAGAGAGAGGAAGCGAGAGAAAGAGAGAGACAGACTGACTGAAGACGAAGGCCACCATAAAGCCTGATTGACCAACTAGGAGATAGCTAAACCATGCGGCCTGCAACTACTCTTCAGCGCCATTCCCATTGAAAACTCCCAACAATGTGGCCTGACTATATCTAAAAAAAGGCCATACAAAACAATTCCAAGGAAAGGTATTTCAGGAAATGGAGAAATGAAATACCAAATGTCCAGAAACTAACTGTTTACCAATCACTACAGAAAGACCACAAACTGGTCTCATACCTGGGATGTTACAAGACCCCAAAGACAGACAGACCCTAAGCCTGTGCAGACTGAGGGCCCACAGTTTGGAATTCGAATCAGGATGGCACAAACAAACCTACAAGCCCAAGAGAGTTGCCTTTGCCAGTGGTGTGACCAGGGAGCCCTGTAAGATGGGGCACTACTATGGTGCCCTAAGTAGTTTCAGAGACTCCCTACTTTCAACCTGAACTTTGCTTTTGTAGAAGAAAAAAGAAAAAAGGAAACTCCACATTCTACTAGGAGAGAAGAGCCAAAGGTTAAATTAGCTGCACAATAACTTACAGCATGTCAACGGTGGAGATGGGAATAAGGAATCGTGAAGTTATAATTCCCCTTAGTGCCATAGGAGAATATAAAATTTCTTCTGAGAATTCTAGTTGTTTGACTGTTATGCTGGTCGACTGGCTTCAGTACTTTCTGGATCACTGACCTGGAACTAATGTGCAGGTCAGGGGTTCACCACACTCCTACTATATACAGCGCCTTGAAATTTTCCACATTTTGTCATGTTACAACCAAAAATGTAAATGTATTTCATTGGGATTTTAAGTGATAGACCAACACAAAGTGGCACATAATTGTGAAGTGGAAGGAAAAAAAGTGGTTTTCAAAATTTTTACAAATAAATTTATGAAAAGTGTGGCCTGGATTTGTATTCAGCCCCCTTTACTCTGATACCCCTAACTAAAATCTAGTGGAACCAATTGCCTTCAGAAATCACCTAATTAGTACACAGAGTCCATCTGTGTGTAATTTCAACTCAGTATAAATACAGCTGTTCTGTGAAGCCCTCAGAGGTTTGGTAGAGAACATTAGTGAACAAACAGCATCATGAAGGCCAAGGAACACTCCAGACAGGTCAGGGATAAAGTTATAGAGAAGTTTAAAGCAGGGTTAGGTTATAAAAAAAATCCAAAGCTTTGAACATCTCACAGAGCACTGTTCAATCCATCATCCGAAAATGGAAAGAGTATGGCACAACTGCAAACCTACCAAGACATGGCCGTCCACCTAAACTGACAGGCCGGGCAAGGAGAGCATTAACCAGAGAAGCAGCCAAGAGGCCCATGGGAACTCTGGAGGAGCTGCAGAGATCCACAGCTCAGGTGGGAGAATCTGTCCACAGGACAACTATTAGTCGTGCACTCCACAAATCTGGCCTTTATGGAAGAGTGGCAAGAAGAAAGCCATTGTTGGAAGAAGTCCCATTTGCAGTTTGCGAGAAGCCATGTGGGGGGGGGACAGCAAACACGTGGAAGAAGGAGCTCTGGTCAGATGAGACCAAAATTGAAGTTTTTGGCTTAAAAGCAAAACCCTATGTGTGGTGGAAAACTAACACTGCACAGCACCCTGAACACACCATCCCCACTGTGAAACATGGTGGCAGCATCATGTTGTGGGGATGCTTTTCTTCAACAGGGACAGCGAAGCTGGTCAAACTTGATGAGAAGATGGATGGAGCCAAATACAGGGAAATCTTAGAATAAAACCTGTTAGAGTCTGTAAAAGACGTGAGACTGGAGCGGAGGTTCACCATCCAGCAGGACAATGACCTGAAACATCCAGCCAGAGCTACAATGGGATGATTTAGATCAAAGCATCTTCATGTGTTAGAATGGCCCAGTCACAGTCCAGACTTATATCCAATGGAGAATCTGTGGCAAGACTTGAAAATTGCTGTTCCCAGACGCTCTCCATCCAATTTGACAGAGCTTGAGCGATTCTGCAAAGAAGAATGGGCAGAAATGTCCCTCTCTAGATGTGCAAAGAGACATCCCCAAAAAAACTTGCAGGTGGAATTGCAGTGAAAGGTGGTACAAAGAATTGGTTGAATACAAATGCACCCCACACCTTTCACATATTTATTTGTAAGAAATTTTGAGAACCATCTATCATTTCCCTTCCACTGCACAATTATGTGCCACTTTGTGTTGGTTTATCACATAAAATCCCAATAAAATACATTTACGTTTTTGGTTGTAATATGACAAAATGTGGAACATTTCAAAGGGTATAAATACTTTTATCAACACACTGTATTTGCATGTTTGTTCCAAGTCAGAGTTCCAGAAAGTATTAAAGCTGGGTCTGACTCATGCACTTTGCCTGCCCATTCCTACCTCCTCCAACTAATCGCCAGGGTGTTAAAACAACACATATCCAAATGCCTAAAATACTCACCTAAATCTGTGTTATGATACCTTGGCACCAGAGTCTTCTATCTTCTTTTCTGCAGAGGTGGAAGGTCATTCTCCAGGGTCCATGTCACCCAGGAAGTGGCTTCCTATTGGCTGCATCCTTAGGGGACTGCAAAAAGAGATGACACCAGGAAGAGGTGACTGGTCTAATGAAACAATGGATCCATTGGTCATGATTCCCTGTTTGGGCTTTTGAGTATTGGCAGCAGGGGCTCTTGGCTGTTGGTAGCAACAAAAGGTGATGTTGGGAAAAAGCATCTGGTCTAAGGCAGCACTAGATCCACTGGTTATGACTCCCTGTTTGAGCCTTTTGAGCCTTTGGTGACAGGGGCCCTTGGCTGTTGGGAGCATGATAGTTAGTAGGAGGTAATAACAAGATCATTAATATGCAAAGAAGTTGTAGATGACTGGCCTAGGGGTGGGCATGTTAAAGGGGGTTTAGCCAAAGGTGATGAACCATGACCTGAAGAAACAGCTACCGACGGACTTCTTTAGCCTCGGAAGTTCTTTCTCCTCCTTCTATACTAACGTTGTTACAGTTTTATTGGCAAGGTTTATTTTGCCAGCCAAAAATGGTACCTGACTGATGTCCTCATTTGTTTAGTTGGGATATCTGTCCTAAACCTATGATTAACATAAACCTAGAAGCCATGTTAAGTTGGGTTCACTCAGTACAATTGTGGCTGGCACTAGCTTGGATTGGCTAGCTGGTCTTCCCCCCAGCCCGCGCCCCCCCCCCATCCTCTCCTTCACAACCAACGCCACCATCACTCCCACCCCACACGCCAAAGTCCTGGGTGTCACCCTGGACTCAAACCTTTCCTTCCAACCTCACGTCCAATTACTATCAAGGTCATGCAGGCTCCACCTCCGCAACATCTCCAAGATACGTACATTCCTCACCCCAGACACTACTAAACCACTCATACAATCCCTCATCATCTCTCCCCTGGACTACTGCAACTCCCTTCTCACTGGCCTACCCAAACAAACGCTATCCCCACTCCAGTCGATCCTGAACTCAGTGGCGAGACTCATCCACCTCACCAACCGCTCCACATTCGCCACCCCCCTCTGCCAATCCCTTCACTGGCTCCCGATTGCCCAACGCATCAAATTCAAACTACTAACTCTGACCTACAAAGCAATTCACAACGCCGCCCCAAACTACCTAACCGACCTGATACCCAAATACCACCTTACCCGTGCCCTTCGCTCCTCACAGGACCTCCTACTCTCTAGCTCCCTGGTCTCCTCCTCCCATGCCCGATTGCAGGACTTCTCCAGGACTTACCCCATCCTCTGGAACTCCTTACCCCAATCCATCAGACTGTCACCTACCCTCCTCACCTTCAGGCGCACCCTGAAAACCCACCTCTTCAGGGAAGCCTACCCCACCCTCACCTAACAACTGACCACCTCCACTCCTCCCACCACTCCATCCCCCACAGCCATTTCCTGCTTTACCACTTTCCCCTCCATCCTAGATTGTAAGCTCGAAAGAGCAGGGCCCTCGAACCCCTCATCTATTGTATTGTTACTGTCTTGTCTCATGTTCTGTCCCCCTTGCTACTGTACAGCGCTGAGCATACCCTTTGGCGCTATATAAATACTGTATAATAATAATAATAATAAGTTATCAGTCTGTTGAATATATTTGCTTGATTAAGTTTCTTGTATGAATCAGTAAAGCTTCAGCCTGGCCCTTCCAATGAAGGACAGTTCTGGCGCCCTTTTTTTGTGGGAGTTTATAGGTAGGCAACGTATAATCCGTATGATGCATAAGGCCTTTATGCCTATGCTTCTCAACAGCCAAGAAGTGGTGCCATTGAGCGACACGGACTTAGGTGAGTATTATAAAAGAATCTAAAGATATATTTTTTTAAAACAATCTGCTGTTTGGGTATGAGGGGGTTGGGTTGGGGTGGGAGGAGGGATTGCCATGGCCGAAGAGAAAGAAGAAGGGTCAGCACATCAATGTAAAGAAACGCTCTATTACTGCCAATCGCCAACGTTGAGGTGTATTCCCCAAAGGTGAAAGGTACGGGATGGATTCATCTTCTACTACAATTGGGCTTTGAAGGCAGGCATAACCCGATATCTAGCATTTTTAGAAGGTCATCAATGATGCCCACCATATTTCTGTAAGCACAGAGTAATCTTGATGTATTTATGACTCGTTCTATAGAACGTGTCTAAGACATGCACCATCTCTGGTGGGCCTCAGAAGCCCAGCTCCAACTCCTCCACCCTGGTGCTAGGTAATGCCTCCAGTGGGTAAGAGGGTTTTAAAAGCATGTACCATGCAAAGTGTGTCTGATTTCAGTTAATAAAGCGGAAAAGGGTTAATAGCCAGGATTTTAATCCTTTCAGTTTCTGTGCACACCGTCATTCTCCGGCTGGCGATGAATACAAATGACAGCGAGGAGGGATGGACAAAGCCAATGAACCGCTGGTCCCTTTTGTCTCGGAGTTACGATGTAACTATGTTCACTATTATCACGTCAAGCACCACTACGCCGAAGATTTTGAGACTAATTGCATCGGTAATGATATTGAACGTTACGGAGCTCCTTTGCATATCACTCAGACAAACTCCAGCCACCGAAGAAAGGCTTTGTGAACCGACAAAGAGGCTCCAACACTTAAAGACGACTCACATTTGTTTAACCTCATCCAGCCGTCGGGAAAAAGAAAGTGAAGTGCCATTTTAATAGATGTATGTTGCTTGTGTGCCGTAGAGCGGCTGAATGAGCGGCCATAGAGATAAAATAATGTTTTTGGTCTGTTAGTGCCCAGATTATTGACAATGGAATATTACCGGATGGAGAATGATCGAGTCACTGCTTTTCAGACTCTGAGAGATTCATAAAGCAGATCAGGTAGGCCCATATGTGTGCCCCATGAAGAGGCTTGGCCCTTACTTAAAGTGGAACCCCTTGCTCATTTATTCTAGTCAAGGGGGATACCAATAAGGCACATGACTTACCATACTCCACAGTCCCACAGGTCCCCCCCCCCACCCATGGACAACTGGTCTCCCAAAGCCACTCTTCAATGCTGAGTGTGCAGTTACCAGTTACCCTCCAGTCTTTCCAATCCATTGCCACACATGCAGGGGCGGACTGACAACTCATGGGGCCCCCAGGCAATAGGGGATCATGGGGCCCCTGTGTCTTTGCCCAAGCTCAAAAAAGCCTATGAAAAAGGTACCAGGGGCATCTCATGGGGCCCCCTAATGACCCCGGGCCCTTGGGCAGTGCCCGAGTTTCCAAATGGTCAGTCCGCCCCTGCACACATGTAGTGCACACAATTACCAAGTCTACTTTGCATTCACCATAATTTCAGGAAACTTACACTTCATTTTCACAAAGCACTGATAGCTATTAAGCACAATATACTGATTAAAAAAAAATACATGTCCAAAAAAACAAAAATAAATACATTTTCCAGAAAAATATTAAAAATGCCAACTTTCTTTTTTTTCCTGATTTTGTTTTCTGTACTTTATGGCTGTATGTTGAAACCCATCCAAGTAAAAAAACAAACAATTCTTATGCATTTTATCTTTAATTTTGTTTTCAGATTGCTATGTTAACACCCTTTTTTTCCTACCTACATCTACTTACAGCAAATAAACTTGTAAACACAGGGCCGGGTCTAGGGGGGTGCTGGGCAGGGCTGTGCCCCCCCCCCCAGATTTTAGTTGAGCCCATCCACTGATCCATGAACCAGTTTTGTGGGAGCAATTAATGTAAGAGAGAACAGTAATGTAAAGGGGCACTCTGATGGGGTGACTGATCATATGTTAGGGAGCACTCTGATGGGGACAGTTGATGTAAGGGAGCACTCTGATGGGGACAGTTGATGTAAGGGGGCACTCTAATGGGGACAGTTGATGTAAAGGGGGCAATCTGATGGGGTGACTGATCATATGTAAGGGGGCACTCTGATGGGGACAGTTGATGTAAGGGAGCACTCTGATGGGGACAGTTGATGTAAAGGGGGCACTCTAATGGGGAGAGTTGATGTAAGGGGGCACTCTAATGGGGACAGTTGATGTAAGGGGGCAATCTGATGGGGACAGTTGATGTAAGGAAGCCCTCTAACAGGAACCGTGATGTAAGGGGGACTCTAATGGGGACCCTGATGTAAGGGGGCACTCTGATGAGTATCCCCATATAAGAGGGCACTCTGATGAGGGCCCTGATGTAGATGGGGAACTCTGATGGGGGCTGTGATGCAATGCAATGGGGGACTGATGGAAACCCTAATTAAGGCAAGAACTCTGATGGGGACACCTGATATAAGGTAGCACAGGGTCTGTTTAATCAGCCTAATCGAATAACAGCCTAATACATACTAGTGTTTCCCATATCGTGCTACAGTGGGACAGACTGTCAGTGACACACACGGTTTTGACAGTTGATGTAAGGGGGCACTCTGATGGGAACAGTTGATGTAAGGGGGCACTCTGATTGGGACAGTTAATGTAAGGGGGGATTCTGATGGGGACAGTTGATGTAAGGGGGCACTCTGATGGGGACAGTTGATGTAAGGGGGCACTCTAATGGGGACAGTTGATGTAAGGGGGCAATCTGATGGGGACAGTTGATGTAAGGGGGGATTCTGATGGGGACAGTTGATGTAAGGGGGCACTCTAATGGGGACAGTTGATGTAAGGGGGCACTCTGATGGGGACAGTTGATGTAAGGGGGAACTCTGATGGGGACAGTTAATGTAAGGGGGGATTCTGATGGGGACAGTTGATGTAAGGGGGCACTCTGATGGGGACAGTTAATGTAAGGGGGGATTCTGATGGGGACAGTTGATGTAAGGGGGCACTCTAATGGGGACAGTTGATGTAAGGGGGCACTCTGATGGGGACAGTTGATGTAAGGGGGAACTCTGATGGGGACAGTTAATGTAAGGGGGGATTCTGATGGGGACAGTTGATGTAAGGGGGCACTCTGATGGGGACAGTTGATGTAAGGGGGCACTCTAATGGGGACAGTTGATGTAAGGGGGCAATCTGATGGGGACAGTTGATGTAAGGGGACACTGTGATGGGGACAGTTGATGTAAGGAAGCACTCTAACAGGGACCGTGATGTAAGGGGGACTCTAATGGGGACCCTGATGTAAGGGGGCACTCTGATGAGTATCCCCATATAAGAGGGCACTCTGATGAGGGCCCTGATGTAGATGGGGAACTCTGATGGGGGCTTTGATGCAATGCAATGGGGGACTGATGGAAACCCTAATTAGGGCAAGGACTCTGATGGGGACACCTGATATAAGGTAGCACAGGGTCTGTTTAATCAGCCTAATCGAATAACAGCCTAATACATACTAGTGTTTCCCATATCGTGCTACAGTGGGACAGACTGTCAGTGACACACACGGTTTTGACATTGTGCCCCCTGACTTTTCATTTTTGCACCCCCAGATCAGACAGACTAGATCCGGCCCTGTGTAAACCATTTAGGCCTCTTTCACACGGGCGTTCCATATGTCCATTTTCATCTGTCCGTTTATGGATGAAAAAAACGGACCCCCATGTATTTTTATGGACTTGCGGATGTAATAGGATGGAAATCTTTTTATGTCCGCATCCATTAACATTTGTTTTTTGAATGGAAGAAAACCCTATTTTTCTTCTGCAAAAAAAAAACAGAACGCACAAAAAAGGGATGTCAATGGATGTCAACAGACAAAAAAATGGATGTAGATGGATTAAAATGGATGAAAACGGATCTAAACAGATGAAAAACGGATGTAAACAGATCTATACGGATGAAAAACAGATGTAAACCAATGTTAACAGATGAAAAAATAATGTAAACGGATTAAAAACAGATGAAAAAACAAATGTAAACAAATGAAAAACGGATGAAAAAATTGATGTAAACGGATGAAAAACAGATTGAAAAAACAGATGTAAACCAATGTAAACGGATGAAAAAACGGATGTAAACGGATGAAAAACAGATGAAAAAATGGATGTAAATGAATGAAAAATGGATGTGAACTCATCTGTTTTTTCTTTGAAAAAATGTGACTGAACTAAAGAAAAAAAACGGAACGCCCGTGCGAAAGGACCCTTAAAGTACAATTCAGCCTTAGGCCTCATGAACATGGGCAGAAATAATGTTGCTTTTATAAGCATTTTTTTAAATGCCTCCCAGTGCAGCTCCACTGTATATTAGCCATGTATCCATGCACATTGTGGCATTTAGATTTGTATTTTAGAACAATTTTTTAGGAGTATAAAAAATGTCTCCAAACTTACATTCATAAAGGAACTTTCCGGCAGAAACATGCATCATTTCATTCTAGTGACTAGAAAAAAAAAAGAATATTCTAGCCAATAGAATGAGTTTGCGCGTATGTAAATGCATGCAAGACCAAGCATTTTTAAGCTCGCTTCACAGTGCTGCGACCCCATTATCATGTGATTTCCAATACTACTGTGACGGGATCAGTTTGGGTGGGGGGACCCATGGAACACAGCCCCCTTTGGAGAGGTGGGGAGACCCCTGTCTCAGCTCCCCATATCCCTATTATGTGTAAGTCACCCTGTGCCTGTTAGGAGTACAGGGTGGAATGTCCTGATATTGTGTAGACATGTCTAGGTGGGGTGTGGGGGTTGTTCATTGTTTATTGCCATGTGGCCTCATTGTTCTATTGTGTCTTGCTTGTGAGCAAACTATTATGGGATGTATGTGTTTGTGTATTGGCTTGGTGGGGGGTGTCTGCTGATGTCTCTTGTTGCTAGATTTGGTTTGCCCCGCCCTGCGTCCTTATGCAGGGAGGTGGGTTGTTCCCTTGAATGTATATATATATTATACAGTATTTATAAACCACCAATAGTTCGCTCAGCGCTGTACATTACAAAGGGAGACAGAACATGCGACAGTACAATAACAATACAATGTGATACACGAGGGGATTGAGGGCCCTGCTCCTTGGAGCTTACAATCTAGGAGGGAGGGGATGGTGGCACAGGAGGAGATAGCTGTGGGGGATGGAGTGGTAGGAAGAGTGGAGGAGATCGGCAATTAGCAGGGGGTGGGGTAGGCTTCCCTGAAGAGATGGGTTTTCAGGGTGCGCCTAAAGGAGAGGAGAGTAGGTGATAATCTGATGGGTTGGGGCAGGGAGTTCCAGAGGATGGGTGACACCCTGGAGAAGTCCTGGAGGCGGGCATGGGAGGAGGAGACCAGGGAACTAGAGAGAAGGAGGTCTTGTGAGGAGCGGAGTGTGCGTGTTGGGCAGTACTTGGATATTAGGTCAGTGATGTAGTTCGGGGCAGTATGGTGGACAGCTTTGTACGTCAGTGTTAGGATTTTGAATTTGATCCATTGGGCAATCGGAAGCCAGTGGAGGGATTGACAGAGGGGGGTGGCGGAGATGGAGCGGTTGGTAAGGTGAATGAGTCTGGCAGCCGTGTTCACCTCCCAATGCAGCTCTACTGTATATTAGCCATGTATCCATGCACATTGTGGCATTTAGATTTGTATTTTAGAACAACTTTTTAGGAGTATAAAAAAGTCCCCAAACTGACATTCATAAAGAAACTTTCTGGCAGAAACAGGAGCGGACTCATGGGGCCCCCGGGCAATAGGGGATCATGGGGCCCCTGTGTCCTTGCCCACACCCAAAAAAGCCTACGAAAAAGCCAATGAAAGGTATCAGGGGCATCTCATGGGGCCCCCTACTGACCCCGGGCCCTCCGGCAGTGCCCGAGTGCTCGAATGGTCAGTCCACCCCTGGGCAGAAACATGCCTAATTTCATTCTAGTGGCTAGAAAAAAAAAAGAATATTCTAGACAATAGAATGAGTTTGCGTGCAAACGCCTTTAAGCTCCATAAATGCGAAAATGTATGTAAATGCATGCAAGACCAAGCATTTTTAGGCTCGCTTCACAGTGCTGCGACCCCATTATCATGAGATTTCCAATGCAACTGTTAAGCGACTTGGGGAGTCTATGGCGCTCACGTTGCACGAAGTTGCATCACAGTAGCGCAGGAAGCTTTTTAAAAGTCACCGCGATTTGATCTGCATTGATTGGAACAGCTGCAACTGAAATAAATGGGTTTTCAATAGCCATGCAGTTTTATGTGTCACAAGTTGCATGCAAAGTCGCAGCAGTGTGCACCCGAGGCTTATATTGGATTTTTCAGCCAGTTCCCGGCAGATAGATTCAGCATAAATGGAATTATATTCATATTCCAGTACTATAAATATGATTCAAATATCATGATGTAATGTAAGTTTATGGGTGACTTTGAATTCAGACGACAACCTACAGATCCTGGAATTCTTTGTCTGCCAGAACGCGCAGCTGATCCGATAAAAACCACGGCGCGTTTCAATTAAGTCAAATTAATGTTTTTTTAGCCCAAACAGACGGCACTGCGAAGGGAAAGACTGAAACTTCTTTTGTGCTCCATAACAAGTCCTCTAGCAAACCAATTAACTTTCCTGCATGTAAACCCAACACTTCGAGATTTACGACTCCCTAAAAACAACCGCATCCGCTTCAGAACATGAATCCTACAAATAATTAGTCGCCTATTTTGTTTTTTTTTCTTTTTTTTTATTGTCTCTATCTCTCACCTTCAATCTACATCCGCGGGCAAATAACAGATGCTGCAAGTAACTTTTAATTTTAATGCAATAAAATACAATTTAAACTGAAGTGATTCCATTTTATTTCAGAGTTTATTTTGTGGTGTTGCGGCTGTGAGTTTTTTTTTAGTTTAGGTTTTTTTTTTTTTTTTTAACAGATTTAAGTTTTTGCTAGTGGCGGTATATCTAAAGTCAAGCTTCAGACGTCTTGTAAGGGACTTCATTTTGGTACGTCAGATTTTTGGTGTCGGCAATGCGGCATGGACAAGGGCGGACTGACAACTCATGGGGCCCCCGGGCAATAAGGGATCATGGGGCCCCTGTGTCCTTGCCCAAACTCAAAAAAGCCTATAAAAAAGGTACCAGGGGCATCTCATGGGGCCCCCTACTGACCCCGGGCCCTCGGGCGGGACTTCATTTTGGTACGTCATATTTTTGGTGTCGGCAATGCGGCATGGTACAAGGGCGGACTGACAACTCATGGGGCCCCCGGGCAATAAGGGATCATGGGGCCCCTGTGTCCTTGCCCAAACTCAAAAAAGCCTATGAAAAGGTACCAGGGGCATCTCATGGGGCCCCCTACTGACCCCAGGCCCTCGGGCAGTGCCTGAGTTTCCAAATGGTCAGTCCGCCCCTGGGCGTGGAGCGTTTGGGTGCCCGATTTTCATCCTTGAGATTTAATATGGGTTTCATACTACGCTCTCAAGATACGCCCCCAACAGTCACCTATTTCTAACAGTTATTAGCACCCTAACACTTATCTTTGTATACCCTCCAATTTTACACTGAAATCCCACCACCTAAAATGAACCTCTAAAGCATACCTAACACCTTAAATTAAAAGCAGAAAATCTATTAATTCAACTCAGTATTTGTTACATTTTTATATTTATTTTTTTAACACAAGCAACGTAAGTAGTTGAATCTGACCTGGTATCAGCTTCCCGCAGTCCCTGTACAGCTGAGGTGATGTGTAAGGAGAAGAAGCAGTACAAGGAGGCAATCAGGTGATGTGCTGACAAAAAAGGCATGCTGACAGAAGGGGAGAGCAGAGTGACAGGGAGATAAGCTCCTAACTGTGCTGCTGCTTCTCCTTTCACTGTCCAGTCATAGGCTGGGGGCTGGTCCGGGATGACCTGGGCTCAGAGGACTGAATGATGCTGACCATCAGACTGAGGACGGTCGTGCCAGAAAAAAATATACTGCAGGGAAAATCTCTGGATTGAAGGTAAATATAGCAAATAAAGCTTTATTTCTTAATTTTCTCTTTTATTTTTTTTTATTTTAATTATTATTGCTCATGCTGCTTATGACCTTTCTCCATAGGACCTAATGGAGTCGTCTCCCAGCTAGCTTGCAATTAGATGGCTTCTCCATAAGAGATCTTATTATTATTATTATTATTTTTAATACTTTTTTTATTACTATTGGCTGCAGATCTGCTTTAAGCACCTTTTTAAAAGCTTCCAATGCTTTTTTTTTATTTAGTTAAGGCTGGCCATACACTATACAATTTTCTTACTATTTTCTGTCCAATTTCCTTTAGATTTACCTTCAACTATGTAGTGCAAGGGCCTGCCTGATACAACTGCAAATGTTGTTTAGATTTGACCTCATATTATAGGGTTTTTGGTAAATCTAAAGCAAAATTCTCAAGAAAATTGTATAATATACGGCCAGCCTAAGTTTGCCTTCATTTATTCCTTGCTGTTGCCTGTTGTAGAGAAGACTGGAGACCAGGGGCGGACTGACAACTCATGGGGCCCCCGGGCAATAGGGATCATGGGGCCCCCTGTGTCCTTGCCCAAACTCAAAAAAGCCTATGAAAAAGGTACCAGGGGCATCTCATGGGGCCCCCTACTGACCCAGTGCCCGAGTTTCCAAATGGTCAGTCCGCCCCTGCTGGAGACCCAGTGCTGCAGATAGTGACTGGTCCACTTGTTGTGATGCAGTCTTCTGCTTCCTGCCACTAGACAATGGGCATGTCACCCAGACACCCTAAAAAAGATCTTCCCATTCTGCAACTCAGAAGATGCACTACATGACCACTGATATTGGTAGATAGAATTGGTTTTTGGATGCATTATTTATCAGCAATAAGTTAGAGGGGGTGAAGGGTGTTGTTTGCAGGTGGGGGTTCCTGATCATAGTTGGGCTTTAAAGGATAATAACACCTTAGCCTAGATAGGATCAATTGCCTCTCCTCCATCTGTATACTGCTCATGACCTTTCTCCATAGGATCTAATGGAGCCATCTCCCAGCCAGTTGCAAGTAGATGGCTTCTCCAAAGGAGATCTATGAAAATAAGGCCACCTATGCTCAGTGAAGGGCCAGTCAGTACCGTAGGCTGTGGTCAGTGATCCTATGTAGAAAGTAGGACTAGTCAGCCTCTTTTGAGCCTAGGACCAAATTTCCCAGCTGTGTAAGGCGCACGAACAGCCTTTTCTCAATAGGATCTAATAGAGCCATCGCCCTGCTAGCTTGCAATCAGATGGCTTCTCCATAAATAATCTATGGAAATAAGGCCACCTATGCTCAGTGAAGGGCCAGTCAGTACCGTAGGCTGTGGTCAGTGATCTTATGTAGAAATTAGGACTAGTCAGCCTCTTTTGAGCCTAGCTAGGACCAAATTTCCCAGCTGTGTAAGGCGCACAAACAGCCTTTACTCCATAGGATCTAATGGAGCCATCTCCCAGCCAGCTTGCAATTAGGCTTCTCCATAAGAGATCTATGAAAATAAGGCCACCTATGCTCAGTGAAGGGCCAGTCAGAACCGTAGGCTGTGGTCAGTGATCTTATGTAGAAAGTAGGACTAGTCAGCCTCTTTTGAGCCTAGCTAGGACCAAATTTCCCAGCTGTGTAAGGCGTGCGAACAGCCTTTTCTCCATAGGACCTAATGGAGCCATCGCCCAGCCAGTTGCAATTAGATGTCTTCTCCATAAGAGATATATGAAAATAAGGCCACCTACGCTCAGGGAAGGACCAGTCAGTACCGTAGGCTGTGGTCAGTGATCTTATGTAGAAAGTAGAACTAGCCAGCCTCTTTTGAGCCTAGCTAGGACCAAATTTCCCAGCTGTGTAAGGTGCACGAACAGCCTTTACTCTATAGGATCTAATGGAGCCATCTCCCTGCTAGCTTGCAATCAGATGGCTTCTCCACAAATAATCTATGGAAATAAGGCCACCCATGCATAGTACACCAAGGCCTGCTGGCTAAGTGAAGGGGAATGCAGAACCATAGGCTGTGGCTGGTGATCTTAGGTTAGTAATAGGAAAATCCACCCTCTTTTGAGCCTAGCTAGGACCAAATTTCCCAGCTGTGTAAGGCGTGCAAACAGCCTTTTCTCCATAGGATCTAATGGAGCCATCTCCCTGCCAGCTTGCAATTAGATGGCTTCTCCATAACAGATCTATGAAAAAAAGGCCACCTATGCTCAGTGAAGGGCCAGTCAGTACCGTAGGCCGTGGTCAGTGATCTTATGTAGAAAGTAGGACTAGTCAGCCTCTTTTGAGCCTAGCTAGGACCAAATTTCCCAGCTGTGTAAGGCGTGCGAACAGCCTTTTCTCCATAGGATCTAATGGAGCCATCTCCCTGCCAGCTTGCAATCAGATGGCTTCTGTATAAAGAATCTATGGAAATAAGGCCACCCATGCACAGTACTGCAAGGCCTGCTGGCTAAGTGAAGGAGAATGCACAACCGTAGGCTGCGATTGATGGTCTTAGGTCAATTGTAGGAATGGTCAAACGTTTAGCCTAGTTGGGACCAGGGACATATTTACCATAAGGCAAACAAGGTATTTGCCTAGGGTGGCTTTTTTTTAGGGGAGCAGCACTGTCCCCCGGAAGGAGGTACTAGGGGGACCAGGTGAGATCTGAGAGAGGCTGTGGGCTGCTTGATGGTGTATGTAGAGCCCAACTGTCATTCTTGAGGATGGCCAGAGCTGGGAAGGCGAGTGTCTTTCTTTCTGTCGCCGGGAAAGGGGGGGTGTTAGTGAAAAGCTCTCTCGGGTTGGGGTGATGGGGCAGGGGTGTTGTTGGTCACTGTTAGGCTCTCTCCGTGGGGGGAGGGGAGAGGTCTGGTGTTGGTTGGTGTCAGACTATCTCCACCGGGGAGGATGGACGGGGGCGTCCAATTATTGTGTTGCCTAGGGCAGCACAAAACCTAAATACACCACTGGTTGGGACCAAAAGTTCCAGTGGTGCACTGCGCATGCACAGTCTTTTCTCCATGATACCTAATAAAGCCATAATCCCGCTAGCTTCTCTTATAGAGAATTTGACTTCTCCATAAGGGATCCATGCAAATAAGGCACAGTACACCAAGGCCTACCAGCTAAGTAAAGAGGAATGTAGCCTGTGGTGGACGATCCTAGGTAAGTAGAAGAAATGACCAGCCTCTTTTTAGCCTAGTTGGGACCAAATATTTTAGTTGTGTACGGCTCATGAACAGTTTTTTCACCACAGGAACAAAGAGAGCCTTCTCCATGCCAATAAGGCACAGTACACCAAGGCCTACCTACTAAGTAAAAGGGAATACAGAACCATAGGCTGTGGTGGGCGACCTTAGATCAGTAGTAGGAATGGTCAGCCTTTTAGCCCAGCTGGGACCAGATGTCCCAGTTGTGTATTGAGCATGCACAGCCTTTTCTCTATGGTGCCTAATAGAGCCTTTCCCATGCTAGCTTGCAATTAGTTGGCTTTTCCACAAGGGATCCATACAAATAAGGCAAAATGCACCAAGGCCTGTCGACTAAGTGAAGGGAAATTCAGAACTGTAGGATGTGGTGGGTGATCTTGGGTCAGTAAAAGGAATAGCTGGCCTCTTTTTAGCCTAGTTGGGACCAAATGTCCCAGTTGTATACAGTAGATGAACATTCTTTTCTTCATAGGAACTAATAGAGCCTTCCACCTGCTAGTTTACAATGAAATAGCTTCTCCATAAGAAAACTGTCAGTAAGGCACAGTACATCAAGGCCTACCAGCTAAGAAAAGGGAAATGCAGAACCATAGGCTGCGGATCGTGATCATAGAGCAGTTGTAGTAATGGCCAGTCTCAGTATGTACAAAGAAGGAGCGTGTAATAAATATTCAATAAAGCTAGCTAAAATCTTTGTCCCCACTGGAGAGATTCACCCTCTCTATTGGTCCTGATGACCGTTGTCACCGAGTATGAGCGTTAAGGGCAATCAAATTTTAGAGTTGTCTCCAGAAGAAGAGGTGAGGGGAAATTTTCTTAGAGAGACAACTGTCTAAGAATCTCCCTTTGGGAGATTTCCTATCACTTCCTGTTTCGTCTTTGGGACCGGAAGTGAAGAGAAATCTTCTCCATTGTACACAGACAGCAGAAAATAACCTGGCGGCGATTAAACCCCTATGTTTGGGCTATACAGTACATACACTTTAAGCTCATGACTTCAAAACTGGGAATTGAGCTTTTAATACTTGAAAAAAAAAACTTTTAACCTGCCATGTTTCTGAACGTTGGTTTTGATACACCGGAAAACCGCCTCCATACAAATGTGGCATTTACAGCTGAATCTGGGTCACGGAGAATTCCAGAGACAGTCCAGTTGTTTAATTACGGCATACCACAATCCGAAAATTAATTCTAACCCTCCAGAGGGAATTCTCATTAATCTTGTATCCTCATTAGCTATTTTGGGCCCCAAACTCCCATCGACATTAAGAGGAAATCCCTTCCCAATAGCGCTTCCATTTAGTGTAAAGTTTAATGAACACAAAATTCGTTTGATAGGGAGTTTAAAGGGCCAGTCTACTCATAACTAATAGTCCAGTTCTTGGTAGGTACCGGGGCGGACTGATCATTTGGAAACTCAGGCACTGCCCAAGGGCCCGGGGTCAGTAGGGGGCCCCATGAGATGCCCCTGGTACCTTTTTCATAGGCTTTTTTGAGTTGGGGCAAGGACACAGGGGCCCCATGATCCCCTATTGCCCGGGGGCCCCATTAGATGTCAGTCCGCCCCTGGTAGGTACTGAGGTTAAAGCACCTGTCGATTACTTTTTTTCTCTTAGGAATTCCAATGATGATCTGACACAATATTCCCGAAGCACACGTTCCTGCAGATGGCTATTCAGTAGTGCTGGGTGCTGTAGTGACCACAGGCTGGGAACCGTAGACAATCCAAGAGAAGAAATGTCACCAGCTGTCAGGAAAAATAGAGAATACCCAGATGCACAGTTATGCGCCAGTGCCGGTTACCTGATGGCTGTGCTTATGTGCATGCGTACATACATGCGCTCCCGTCGCCGAACTGGTGCCAGGCGGGTTATTTAAACTGCTGCTGCACTAGGAATCCTTGCCTTCTGGTCTACCACGTTCCCTGATATGCTGTTTATTGTATCTTGATCCTGTTGCCAAACGGACCTGTCCTGACTTCGCTTGAACTCCGCCTGCACCCACCCAGCTTAATCCTGACTACGCCCTGCCTGCTCCCCCTGCTACCTACCTATGATTACTGACTTCTGGCCTGAACTTCGACTACCCGCTTGCCTGCTCCCTGTGCCTGATCCACCTGATAGATCCGGGCCCGGCTTGTCTGACTCTGCTTCTTCTCCAGCCTGTGCCTTGCTGTCCGCAGTCACCAAGATTCTGCCAGAAGCCTGCCAGCCGCTGTTCCTGCTACCTGCATCTTCCGCTCACCTGTATCTACAACTGACCTGCATCCTGGTTGTCTGGACTACCCACTTGTCGGCTGACATCAGACTTGTCAGGCACTCGTGCCACTCCTGGCTTTCGTGCTCTCTGTCTGCTCTATCAGATGCACCGAGCAGGAGGTGTAAGAGGACTCCCTCATCTCTACATCAGGCTCCCCTGCCAGGTACGTGACACCAGCACACCAAGGATTCCTCAAGAATGGGTCCAAAGCTTTATTTTGTGGTCACATAAATACAAGGCAACGTTTCCGGGCCATGAAGGGCCCCTTAGTCAGGCAAGGGGCACGAAGGGGCCCTGTGTGGCTCTGAAATGTTGCCTTGTGTTTATCGCGTGACCACGAAATAACGCTTGGGACCCATTCTTGAGGCATCCTTGGTGTGCTAATGACATTTCTTCACTTCCAATGACGACATGACACAGCCAATGAAATTATATCCTACTTTCCCTGTAATGTACATCCCATTGTAATGTACAGCGCTGAGCGAACTGTTGGCGCTATATAAATACTGTGTAATAATAATAATTTAAATATTTGACTTTGCCCGCATTCTCCACCAGATGCTGCTATTTGGTATCACAGCTGAGCAGCAGACACGCTCATTGCATTCTGGCTCAGACTTGCACAGCTTTGACATGCTAAAAAGTAAGAGAGGCCGCACACAGAATAAAAAATTATTTATTTCCCACATCTGAGAATACAATCACTGTTACTTGAGGAAAAGTTTGGCTTTCTTAGAAGACTCTGGTATATAAAATAAACAGCTGATTTCGCACCAGCGACTCCACTTTGGTCTATATTGATGAGGTAGCACAAGAGAAGAACAAGAACATTTTTTTTTTCGTCCCCTTTGCTCCCACAGAGCCCCTGGTGTCACTGACAACCATCTGACTGACAGCTGGATACAAAATATAGATTACATTTTTGGGCAAAATCAATAGTTATATCAAGGAATTCAATTGTGAAGAGTATGAAACTGTATGGAACTTGTGATATGAAACTGACACGGTATCGCAATCTCCAGAATGATAACACAGAAGGCTGTGCATGAGTGCTGGGCAACCTCTGCCTTTCAAGGCTTTGGGAACCACAAGTGCCAACATGCCTTGCTGGCCAGGGGCAACCACTCAACTATAGGAATTCCAACAAAGAAGAACTTCATATTGTAGGTATAAAAGAAGGCTTGAAATTATCATACTATTTTCAACCTTTGGGCCAAAACAAAGAGAAATTATGGTGGACAGAAAGGGAATCACGAGACAAGAGGCTACAGTGTCTCACCAAGTAGCAGATATGAGTTGGTGGGTTATATAAATACTTGCTTTTCTTATAAGTCTGCACAGCTCAAAGTCAAACAAAAGGCATCCTCCACAATAGGCATTTCATCTATGTTGAGTCTTGCATGCACCATGGCAGTGGCGTCCCTAGGCAGGTGCACCGGGTGACACCTACAGCACGGGGTGACACCGGACCCGCACCATGAAAAGGTAAGTTTTAAAGCAAGCCGACGATCCCCGCAGGATAGATCGGATCTGCGGATTGAGCATAATGGATCGGAGTCCGATCCATTATGCTCAATCCGCAGATCCGATCATTCTGCGGGGATCGTCGGAGGGGGTGTCACCAAGTGTTACCGCACCGGGTGACACCAACCCTAGGGATGTCCCTGACCATGGGATATCAGTGTGAACTCTTAGTGCATGGTTATAAATAAATAAGAAAGACCCTCTCGTGTAACAGTCAGTTTTAGAAAAGGCCAGCGAAGCTTAAATCAGTATTTACAGAGCAGAAGCAGGTACGGAGTAACGTTTGCTCCTTCAATGGCAGGGGTTCATCTCGCGTTAGCACCATATTTATTTATTAGAAGTATTTATATAAAACTAATCATTTATATTATGTATATATATATACACACACACACACACATGTACACACATACATATATATATATACATACACACATATACACATATATATATATACACACACACACATGTACACACACACATATATATATATATATATATATATATACATACACACACACACACATATATATATATACACACACACACATGTACACACACACATATATACAGTCATGGCCGAAATTGTTGGCACCCTTGATATTTCTCCAGGAAATCATGTATTTCTCACGAAACGTATTGCATTAACACATGTTTTGCTATACACATGTTTATTCCCTTTGTGTGTATTGGGACAAAACAAAAAAAGGGAGGAAAGAAAGCAAATTCGACATAATGTCACACAAACCTCCAAAAATGGGCTGGACAAAAGTATTGGCACCCTTTCACAACTGCGGATAAATAAGAATGTTACAAGCATGTGATGCTCCTGTAAACTCACCTGGGGCAAGTAACAGGTGTGGGCAATATAGAAATCACACCTGAAAGCAGAT
>NW_028318224.1:700000-755000 GCF_062004578.1 Staurois parvus
CCTCTGTTCTTAATTATCTAACAACATTTTGCTAGTTAATAAGGAAGTTTTTTTGCAAAACAGGTTCTGTATAGTTCAAAGGAGCTTCTGCAACCCTTCAAGAGCCATTTAAAGCCAGCTGTATCCTTAAAAACCCCATTCATTTGGTGTCTCCAAAGCCATGCTACCACCACGTCAGGGCGAATACACAAGAGATTCAGGATAGTTCAGAGGGGTGTCTCCTTCAGGAGCCAATTAAAGACAACTGCACCCTTAAAAAACTCAATCTCCTGTTGTGTCCTCAAAGCCTTGTGACCACCATGTCTGGGTTTATACAGTCATGGCCGAAATTGTTGGCACCCTTGATATTTCTCCAGGAAATCATGTATTTCTCACGAAACGTATTGCATTAACACATGTTTTGCTATACACATGTTTATTCCCTTTGTGTGTATTGGGACAAAACAAAAAAAGGGAGGAAAGAAAGCAAATTCGACATAATGTCACACAAACCTCCAAAAATGGGCTGGACAAAAGTATTGGCACCCTTTCACAACTGCGGATAAATAAGAATGTTACAAGCATGTGATGCTCCTGTAAACTCACCTGGGGCAAGTAACAGGTGTGGGCAATATAGAAATCACACCTGAAAGCAGATAAAAAGGAGAGACGTTCACTTAACCTTTGCATTGTGTGTCTGTCTGTGCCACACTAAGCATGGACAACAGAAAGAGGAGACGAGAACTGTCTGAGGACCTGAGAACCAAAATTGTGGCAAAATATCAACAATCTCAAGGTTACAAGTCCATCTCCAGAGAACTAGATTTGCCTTTGTCCACAGTGCGCAACATTATCAAGAAGTTTGCAACCCATGGCACTGTAGCTAATCTCCCTGGTCGTGGACGGATGAGGAAAATTGATGAAAGATTGCAACGCAGAATAGTCCGGATGGTGGATAAGCAGCCCCAAACATGTTCCAAAGACATTCAAGCTGTCCTGCAGGCTCAGGGAGCATCAGTGTCAGCGCGAACTATCCGTCGACATTTAAATGAAATGAAACGCTATGGCAGGAGACCCAGGAGGACCCCACTGCTGACACAGAGACATAAAAAAGCAAGACTACAGTTTGCCAAAATGTACTTGAGTAAGCCAAAAGCCTTCTGGGAAAACGTCTTGTGGACAGATGAGACCAAGATAGAGCTTTTCGGTAAAGCACATCATTCTACTGTTTACCGAAAACGGAATGAGGCCTACAAAGAACAAAACACAGTACCTACGGTAAAATATGGTGGAGGTTCAATGATGTTTTGGGGTTGTTTTGCTGCCTCTGGCACTGGGTGCCTTGACTGTGTGCAAGGCATCATGAAATCTGAGGATTACCAAAGGATTTTGGGTCGCACTGTAGGGCCCAGTGTCAGAAAGCTGGGTTTGCGTCCAAGATCCTGGGTCTTCCAGCAGGACAATGACCCCAAACATACGTCAAAAAGCACTCAGAAATGGATGGCAAAGAAGCGCTGGAGAGTTCTGAAGTGGCCAGCAATGAGCCCAGATCTAAATCCCATTGAACACCTGTGGAGAGATCTTAAAATTGCTGTTGGGAAAAGGTGTCCTTCCAATAAGAGAGACCTGGAGCTGTTTGCAAAGGAAGAGTGGTCCAAAATTCCGGGTGAGAGGTGTCAGAAGCTTATTGATGGTTATAGGAAGCGACTGATTTCAGTTATGTTTTCCAAAGGGTGTGCAACCAAATATTAAGTTAAGGGTGCCAATACTTTTGTCCAGCCCATTTTTGGGGTTTTGTGTGACATTATGTCATATTTGCTTTTCTGCCTCTGTTTTATATTTGTTCCAATACATACAAAGGGAATAAACATGTGTATAGCAAAACATGTGTTAATGCAATACCTTTTTTGTGTGAAATACTTGATTTTCAGGAAAAATATCAAGGGTGCCAACAATTTCGGCCATGACTGTATGGAGTTCACATGGCTTTGTTTTTAAACAAAAGGTTAGGTGTAGAGTTAGGTTTCTCACTGGGATTGGGCTTCCTCTGTTCTTAGTTATCTAACAAGTCCCTAGCTAATTAATGACTGTTTTTTGGCACAAAGGGCCCAGAATAGTTCAAAGAAGCTTCTGCAACCCTTCAAGAGCTATTTAAAGCCAACTGCACCCTTAAAAACCCCATTCCTTTGGTGTCTCCAAAGCCATGTTACCACCATGTCAGGGCCAATTTACAAGAGATTCAGGATAGTTCAGAGGAGTGTCTCCTTCAGAAGCCATTTAAAGCCATCTGTATCCTTAAAAACCCCATTACTGTGGTGTCTCCAAAGCCATGTTACCACCATGTCAGGGCCAATACACAAGAGATTCAGGATAGTTCAGAGGGGTGTCTCCTTCAGAAGCCATTTAAAGCCATCTGTATCCTTAAAAAACTCAATCTCCTGTTGTGTCCTCAAAGCCTTGTGACCACCATGTCTGGGCTTATATGGAGTTCACATGGCTTTGTTTTTAAACAAAAGGCTAGGTTTAGAGTTAGGTTTCTCACTGGGATTGGGCTTCCTCTGTTCTTAGTTATCTAACAAAGTTCCTAGCTAATCAATGACTTTTTTTGGCACAAAGAGCCCAGAATAGTTCAAAGGAGCTTCTGCAACCCTTCAGGAGCCATTTAAAGCCAACTGCACCCTTTAAAAAAGAATCTCCTTATGTGCCTTCAAAGCCTTCTAAACCACCATGTCTGGGCTTATATGGAGAACATATGGTTGTGTTTATAAACAAAGGCCTACACTATGTGCAGAGTTAGGTATATCATGAGGTTTTGGGTTCCTCTGTTCTTAATTATTTATGTATTATATTTATTATATTTATTTATTATTTATTTGCAAAACAGGTTCCGGATAGTTCAAAGGAGCTTTTGCTACACTTCAGGAGCCATTTAAATTCAACTGCACTTAAAAACCACACTTCTTTGGTGTCTCCAAAGCCCTCTTACTACAAAGTCAGGGCTGATAACATGGTCTTGTTTATAAACAAAGTGCTAGGTTTATCATTAGGAATGAGGGTCCTCTGCTCCTTGACAACATGCTTCTTGCTAATAAGGGACTGTTTTTTTTGGCAAGGTCCAGGATCATTTCTAGGAGCTTCCACAACCTTCAGGAGTCATTTAAAGGCAACTGCACTTAAATACCACACTTCTTTGGTGTCTCCAAAGCCCTCTTACTACAAAGTCAGGGCTGATAACATGGTGATCACATGGCCTTGTTTATAAACAAAGTGCTAGGTTTATCATTAAGAATGGGGGTCCTCTGCTCCTTGACAACATGCTTCTCGCTAATAAGGGACTGTTTTTTGGCAAGGTCCAGGATCATTTCTAGGAGCTTCCACAACATTCAGGAGTCATTTAAAGGCAACTGTAACCTTAAAAAACACCACATTTTTTGTAGCATCTCCATTAATTTGGCAAGATTTAGCAATTTCCACAGAAAACTCTAAGTTTAGCTCATCCCTAGTTATTAAAATTCTAGGTATTGTCTACCAGCACATTGGACAATCTCCATTGATGTTAGATTGCAGTATATTGCTTTGAATTATTGCCTACATTTGGTGTTTGCTTTTCTGCTCAATGTTACAATTCAGTACTGTCTGTGATACTTTTTTTATTTGCACTAACATACAATTTTGAAGACAAGCTTTCGGGAAGTTTCCCCTTCTTCAAGGTCCAAGCAGTACTGAGTTGTTTTTTGTCGCAAGTGCACTAATACGGCTACAATCACCTCTGCTCATTGTTACAAATTCATAAGCTCACTGTTCTCAAATATACTTTATTACAATAAAATCTGCTGTCTGATTGCCCTACAATATTGTAAAAGGAAAGGGGAAGGCAATGACAGTACAAGGTCCCTGAGCCTCCAAAGCGAAAAGGCCGAAGCGAGCCCCCCGCCCACCTTCAGCTGTGCACTACTTCAACATCCTAGGTTGCAGATCCTGCTGTTTTGGTGCCCTTCTCCTACTGAAGCACCCAAGGTGGCCACCCATTCTGCTTTCCCCTTTGGGATAATAAAATAATATCAATAAAATTTAAAATGCTTTTCAAGCCCAGAGCCTTGATTTGGTGTTTCTTTATACAACACATGCCTTCAATGCAGTGTCAGGAAGCATGACCACCTCTTCTACTTTTCCCTGGCTCTGGGGAATGGTGATGACAACCAAGCAAGATCAACGGCAAACCAGCCTAACCACACACCGGCGTATGAAGATTTCAGTTTTGTGTTCCTTTATTCTGGTAAAAATGAGCGTATTAACCCAATCACTCATTAAGACATGTCCAAATGTAAAAAAAAACAATGCGTGACTCTTTAGTAACTTGGTTTCCCTCCTTAATAAATATAAAAATAATAGTCATTCTAGAACACCAATAAAGGCATTTCATGCAAAGTACAGCGCTGGAACGCATGGCTCCGAATCTCCCGGGTACCGGAGGCGGAAAGGCTCAACTCTGCTCGAGTCCCAGCGAGGTCGCCTCCTTTGCCTTTTAATATACAGGCAGCGTACGTGATCAGATGTAACACGTCTCAATTCCGGCACTCGGCGTCACAGGCGATCGGCAGTAATGAAGGATGAACTGCGAAGTGATAACAATGAATTTTCAGAGATTACGGCGTATTCAGCTCCTTGTCACATCCAAACACGCGGCTTGTAAACTGATTAATAAGGAATGCGTGTGATGAAAGTTTTTGTACCGGTGAGCTGACGGCGGTAATGCCACCGAGCTATCAAAGCTCCAAGCGGAATAGATTAACGGGAGTGGTTTGTGTATATGTATATATATATAACATTGACTTTTAAAGCTGTTCATAATACTGCCCCAAACTACATCACCGATGTATCCAAATACCACCCAAAACGTACTCTCCGATCCTCACAAGACCTCCTACTCTCTAGTTCCCTGGTCTCCTCCTCCCATGCCCATCTACAGGACTTCTCCAGGAACTCACTCATTCTCTAGAACTCCCTACCCCAATCCATCAGACTGTCACCTACTCTACACACCTTTAGGCACACTCTGAAAACCTATCTCTTCAGGGAAGCCTACCCCACCCTCACCTAATTGCCCATCTCCTCCACTTCTCCCACCACTCCATCCTCCACAGCTATTTCCTCTTGTACCACTATCCCCTCCCTCCTAGATTGTAAGCTCCAAGGAGCAGGGCCCTCAAACCCCTCGTGTATTGAATCGTATTGTTACTGTACTGTCTCGTGTATTGTCTCCCGTTGTAATGTACAGCGCTGAGCAAACTGTTGTCACTATATAAATCCTGTATAATAATATATATATATATATATACTGTATATTCATTACCACACGGTTTTACTGAAAGGTGAACATCTACCAAATACCTAAACACACGGCTGATGTACATGCAAAGACGTTTTTGCTACACTAAATATCAGGGTGACCTTGCTACCCATGTGTCACCTGCCATGTTCATCAAATAATGAAGAAGGACCATCACATGACTGAGATCCTCCCGGGACTCTTCTGTAAGCTTCTCAAAATACCTCTTTCAATTCTCAGTGCTTGAAAACACAATACTTTGGCTAGTGACTGTTCTCTCAATTTCCCCACCCATGCCAAGTGCCTGGATGGGGAAATCACAACTACCGGCTATTGCCAATGTCATGGCTACCTGTATACAATGGCACATCCCAAACAGTGACTGCACCGGAGAGAATACAGTAACTATTTGGCTGATAAATTTCCTCCAGGCTCAGTTGAGTTGTAAATCAAGGTGTGGTGTGGGGTTGCCACCTCATCCCTTTAAACCCATATTAATTACACAGGTTCTGTGTCTAATTTAATGCAAATAAGGCATTGAGTTTAATTACCACCTTAATCAGCCACAGAACCTGTGTAAATAATAATGTGTTCAGTTCTAAAGGGATGAGGTGGCAACCCTAGTGTGGTGCTGTCAAGGCGACAGGCACCTAAATCTTTGGTCAATTCATCAGAAATTTGAGCTGTCTATGAGGACATTTAGTTTACCTCTCCTCAATTGGGAGGGGTTGGGTTGTTGGATATGTGCAACCGAGAAAAGTGAGGTCAATGACCGCACTGTTTTGCAACTGGTGGTGTTGTGGTGCTTACAGGGTCACCCACAGCTTAAAGTTCGGCCAACACAACAGACATTGGCCAAAATTTGAGTTGTCTATGGCTATCCTTGGGTTATCAGCATTGTAAAATGTATTATAGCTTGATTGGCTCACATTTTATAACCTTCCACTCTCAAGCTGGCCATATATGAACAGTTTTCTCATCCAGCTCATGGTCTGAACAAAAACAAACCGATTCATCCATTCCCTTTATTGTCAGGGCCTGGATCTGAAACTCTGTTGTGTCTGGCAATGTCTCTTTTTGCTGAGCCACCTGGAATGCTGGACAACTTCCTGGACAATTCCTTGAATGATCCTGCCTTGAAGCTTGTTTTTCTTGAATCTTGGACCCTTTGCCCCTCCCACAAACCTCCTATATAAGCCTGCCTTTGAACTTCCTGTTTGCCAGATCATTCTACTCCCTCTAGCCAATATCTCGCTCTTATCAGTCCTTCTGCTCTCTATCTTTGCCAGATAACTGTGCTTCCTCCAGCCAATATCTCACTCTTATCAGTCCTTCTGATCTTTATCTTTGCCAGATCATTGTACTCCCTCCAGCCAATATCTCGCTCTTATCAATCCTTCTGCCCTTCTGCCAGATCATTGTACTCCCTCCAGCCAATATCATACTCTTATCAGTCCTTCTGCGCTCTGTATCTTTGCCAGATCATTGTACTCCCGCCAGCCAATACCTTGCTCCTATCAGTCCTTCTGCCCTCTGTATCTTTGCTACCACTCATGACTACCCTTGGCTTGTTCCTCAGCCATGTTTCCAAATCTGCAACCACCCTGGCTTCCTCACCTCCTGATGGGGCAATCATGAGGACCGTGACTGGGTACTAACAAGCAGCAAAACCCATCTCCACCATCAGGAGTTTTGGTGAATGCCGGTTAGTACATAGCTATCGGTCTTTGAGCCTGACTTCATATCGAGACAATTATACAGTACAAATATACAATTCTCTTGCCAGTTGTAAAAATACCCGAAGAGCAGCTACATCTGATTGGATGCAGCCATATTTCGGTCAAAAATGTTCATCTTTTCCCTAATTGAACAGGGCTGGCAGGGACAGCCACTGAGCAAAATTCACACCGTGTATGGCAAGCTTGAGTCTGTTTTTGGGCTGTTCAGGAGAATATGGTAAAATAACATACATCCTCCTGGTCTATAGTCAAATGATGGCTGGGTGGGATATTTACAGTTCCAGGTGGACATCACCTTGATGACTGATCAGTGTACCAGCAGCTGCATTGATCGCCAATGATGATGACCAATCACAGCACATCACATGACAATTGTACACAATGGATGGCTTTCATTCATGCCATCCTTGTGTACTATTGTGTTGCTGGCTGTGATTGGTCACAGTCATCAAATTGTACAGACAGGGTCAATCACAGCCCATCTGTACCATGTGATTAGCTGTGGCCAATCACAGCTAAGCACAATAGTAAACACTGAATGAATCAATTTAATTCAGTAACCATGGTTGCTTATACCAGTGAAATTCACTGGTATAATCAATAATATGTAAAAAAAAAATCTGATAATTTCCCCAGAGCAGTACAATGTTACTATGGTAACAATATATTCCTTTGGTCATAGTGTGTTAAAAAAAAGAAAAAAAATTACAAAAAAAGGAAAAAAAAGTTATAAAGAAAATATCCTATTCCAAAAGCATGGAGTTTGTTCCCACCTTGTGGCTATAACAGCGTACAATCTTCTGAAAATGTTTTCCACAAGATTTTGGAGTGTGTCCATTGGAATTTGTTCCCATTAAGCCAAATGAGCATTGGTTGGGTCAGGTACTGATATTGGATGAGCAGACCTCAGAGTTGGCATCTTAGATCAACCCAAAGATGTTGTTTTGGGTTGAGGTCAAGACTCTGTGCAGGCCACTTGAGTTCTTCCAGTCCAAACTCATCAAACCATATATTTATGGAGCTGGCTTTGTGCAGGGGGTTACAGTCATGTTGGAACAGAAAATTACCTTCCTAAGAGGTCGGGGTGCCCAATTTTCTAAAATGTCTTTGTAAGGTGTATCATTAACAATACCCTTTACTGGAGACACCTGAACTCCATCATGTGGTGGTGGTCCACATGCTTTTGGCCCGATAGTGTAGATATAGATGTATCAGCAATAATTTTTTTTTTTTTAGTTAATGAACGTTAAAGATGGTAAATGGGATGGCTGGTTTGCAATCTGACCACCATCATCACTCTATGAGCTTATTGGCTATCCTATTCCAAAACCATGGAGTTGGTTCCCACCGTGCGGCTATAACAGCCTACAATCTTCTGAGAATGCTTTCCACAAGATTTTGGAGTGTGTCTGTTGGAATTTGTTCCCATTAAGTCAAATGAGCATTGGTTGGGTCAGGTACTGATATTGGATGAGCAGACCTCAGAGTTGGCATCTCAGATCAACCCAAAAGATGTTGTTTTGGGTTGAGGTCAAGGCTCTGTGCAGGCCACTTGAGTTCCTCCACTCCAAACTCATCAAACCATATTTGTATAGAGCTGGCTTTGTGTAGGGGGCTACAGTCATGTTGGAACAGAAAATGACCTTCTCCAAATGGTTCCTAAGAGATCGGGATTGCCCAATTCTCTAAAATGTCTTTGTAAGGTGTATCATTAACAATATCCTTTACTGGAGACACCTGAACTCAATCGTGTGGTGGTGGTCCACATGCTTTTGGCCCGATAGTGTAGATATAGATGTATCAGCAACATTTTTTTTTTTTAAGTTAAAGAAAGTTAAAGATGGTAAATGCGATGGCTGGTTTTCTTTCAAGAGGAAAAAAACAAGGACATTGTCTAATTGAAAGTTCTGATCATAATTCAAGGGAAGGGATACAAAGGCAAAAACAAGTGGAATCTCCAAAGGATTCTTGCATACTTATTATCTATGGACAGGCCGCGTATTCATGTATTGTCACCCGCCTCGCTCGTATTAACCACTCTCCTGAAAAAGGGGAAAGCGGAGCTGTATTAAGTATTCACAGTCCTACATTACTAATTCTCAGCAGCAATTATAATCTTCAGCTTGTAATAATATAAACAGTGAATAATACCACTGCAAATGCCATCAAGAGCTGCCGGTGACATCACAAACAATGGAAAGCGCGCTAAAGTGGCTTGTCACTGTCTAGAGAACAACGAGGCTGTACCATCTCTCTGCACAATAACTCATTACCGTGCATAATCAGAGAGGAATCATCATCGGATGCCTCTTCCCACTTAGCCAAAGTGCTCGGGAAAGAGGAGCTCTCATTGTTTACTAAAGGCTTTCACTTGTTGCATTGTTGTGTGGCCAAAGCAGGATGGGGAGTGAGCACAAAACACGTCGGAAACACATGCATGGAAATAGTTATCAATGTCACAGGTTTGTAGAGTAACTGCTGTCACCTTCACCTGTCACCCTTTATAAGGTGATAAGGGGTGACAAGTTTTCAGGCTTTGCCCTATCCCACATGGAAGAAAAATATATTTTAAATATATTTTAAAAATATTCTTCCCTTGTATATTGACATATATTTTAAATACTACAGTTTTGGACGTATTCTATATATTTAAAAAAATAAATACATAAATAAATAAATATATATATATATATATATATATACACATACACACACTGTATGTTGAAATGCATTTTTATTACAAAATATATGAAAAATATATTTAATAATCCATTTTCATATATACTGTATGTCTTTAAAAATACATTCAATCTCCATTTTTGGAATGCATTTACAAATATATGTAAAAAATATATATTAAAATAATTTTTTATATGTTAAAAAAAATCTGAAGAATATATTTAAAAAATAGATAATTTGAAAAATATTTTTCATATATTTTGTAATATATAAAAAATGCATTCCAACATACAGTATATGTATATTATATATATATATATATATATATATATATATATAAAAACACACACATATACAGTATATATTTATAATTTTTTTTTAAATATATTGAATACGACCCAAATTGTAGTATTTCAAATACATATCAATATATTTGGGAATAATATTTTTTAAATATATTAAAAATATATTTTTCTTTCATGTGGGTAGGGTTACCAGAATATGGTAAGCAACTCTTAATTTTGTTCCAGAAGACAGAAAATTTTTGTGGGCATGTTGAACAAACATCAGTCAGAAGAGGACGTCAGCTATTTGAAGCTTTTGGGAATATTGAGGAATGTACAATCATACATTTTCAAATATTCTGTATGTCTTTAAAAATACATTCAATCTTCATTTTTAGAATGCATTTACAAATATATGTAAAAATATATGTTAAAATTACTTTTTTATATGTTAAAAACAATCTGAAGAATATATTTAAAAAATAGATAATTTGAAACATATTTTTCATATATTTTGTAATATATAAAAAACGCATTCCAACATACAGTAGATATATATATATATATATATATATATATATATACACACACACATACAGTATATATTTATAATTTTTTTTTCCAATATATTGCATACGGCCAAAATTGCAGTATTTCAAATATATGTCAATATATTTGGGAAGAATATTTTTTAAATATATTAAAAATATATTTTTCTTCCATGTGGGTGGGGTTACCAGAATATGGTAAGCAACTCTTAATTTTGTTCCAGAAAACAGAAAACTTTTTGTGGGCATGTTGAACAAACAACAGTCGGAAGACGATGTCCGTTGACTATTTGAAGCTTTCAGGAATATTGAGGAATGTACAATCATACATTTTCAAATATTCTGTATGTTTTTAAAAATACATTCAATATACATTTTTGGAATGCATTTACAAATATATGTAAAAATATATATTACAATTACTTTTTTATATGTTAAAAACAATCTGAAGAATATATTTAAAAAATAGATAATTTGAAAAATATTTTTCATATATTTTGTAATATATAAAAAAATGCATTCCAACATACAGTATATATATATATATATATATATATATATATATATATATATATAAAAACACACACATATACAGTATATATTTATAATTTTTTTTTTTTAAATATATTGAATACGGCCAAAATTGTAGTATTTCAAATATATATCAATATATTTGGGAAGAATATTTTTTAAATATATTAAAAATATATTTTTCTTCCATGTGGGTGGGGTTACCAGAATATGGTAAGCAACTCTTAATTTTGTTCCAGAAGACAGAAAACTTTTTGCGGGCATGCTGAACAAACAGCAGTCAGAAGACGATGTTCATCAGCTATTTGAAGCTTTTGGGAATATTGAGGAGTGTACAATCATACATTTTCAAATATTCTGTATGTAAAAATATATGTTAAAATGACTTTTTTATACGTTAAAAAAAAAACTGAAGAATATATTTAAAAAATAGATATTATCAAAACTATTTTTCGTATATTTTCTAATATATAAAAAATGCATTTCAACATGCAGTGTGTATATATATATATATGTATATATATATATATATATATATATTTTAAATATATCAAATATGGCCAACATTGTAGTATTTCAAATACATGTCAATATATTTGGGAAGCATATTTTTAAAATATATTTAAAATGTATTTTTCTTCCATGTGGGTGGGGTTACCAGAATATGGTAAGCAACTCTTAATTTTGTTCCAGAAGACAGAAAACATTTTGTGGGCATGTTGAACAAACAACAGTCAGAAGACGATGTCCGTCGGCTGAGGAGTGTACACTCATATATTTTCAAATATTCTGTATGTCTTTAAAAATACATTCAATCTACATTTTTGGAATGCATTTACAAATACCGTATTTTCCGGCGTATAAGACGACTTTTCAACCCGTGAAAATCTTCTGAAAAGTCGGGGGTTGTCTTATACGCCGGTATACGGCGAGCCGGTGTCAGGGCGGCACTTTTTCGAGGGGCGGCGCCACCCCTCCTCCTCCTCCAACGGGCACTAAGTACAGGGGTGGGCAGAGGGGCTGCTGTACCTTACCTGGCTCCGATCCCGGTCCCACGACGATCCGGTTCAGGAAGCGCGGCTGCTCCTTCTTTCAGTTCGGCCGCTCAGCTCCGCCTCCTCACCGGTGATTGGGCGCCAGCACTGGAAAGGCACACAGGCTGCCAATCACCGGCGAGGAGGCGGAGCCGAGCGGCCCCGCGGAAATCGAGCGGCCGAACTAAAAGAAGGAGCAGCCGCTCCTCTCCCCCACTGACACTAACGATGGGGCACTATTCCTCCTCCCCACTGACACCAACGATGGGGCACTATTCCTCCTCCCCACTGACACCAACGATGGGGCACTATTCTCCCCACTGATACCAATGATGGGGCACTATTCCTCCCACTGACACCAATGATGGGGCGCAATTCCTGCCACAGATACCAATGATGGGGCGCTATTCCTCCCACTGACACCAATGATGGGGCGCAATTCCTGCCACTGATACCAATGATGGGGCGCTATTCCTCCCACTGACACCAATGATGGGGCGCAATTCCTGCCACTGATACCAATGATGGGGTGCTATTCCTCCCACTGACACCAATGATGGGGTGCAATTCCTGCCACTGATACCAATGATGGGGTGCAATTCCTGCCACTGACACCAATGATGGGGTGCAATTCCTGCCACTGATACCAATGATGGGGCGCAATTCCTCCCACTGACACTAATGATGGGACGCTATTCCTCCCACTGACACCAATGATGGGGCGCTATTCCTCCCACTGACACTAATGATGGGACGCTATTCCTCCCACTGACACCAATGATGGGGTGCAATTCCTGCCACTGATACCAATGATGGGGTGCAATTCCTGCCACTGACACCAATGATGGGGTGCAGTTCCTGCCACTGATACTAATGATGGGGCGCAATTCCTGCCACTGATACCAATGATGGGGCGCAATTCCTCCCACTGACACTAATGATGGGACGCTATTCCTCCCACTGACACCAATGATGGGGCGCTATTCCTCCCACTGACACTAATGATGGGACGCTATTCCTCCCACTGACACTAATGATGGGACGCTATTCCTCCCACTGATACCAATGATGGGGCACTATTCCTCCCACTGACACCAATGATGGGGCACTATTCCTCCCACTGACACTAATGATGGGACACTATTCCTCCCACTGACACCAATGATGGGGCACTATTCCTCCCACTGACACCAATGATGGGGCACTATTCTCCCCACTGATACCAATGATGGGGCGCTATTCCTCCCACTGATACCAATGATGGGGCGCTATTCCTCCCACTGACGCCAATGATGGAGCGCTATTCCTCCCACTGACACCAATGATGGGGTGCTATTCCTCCCACTGACGCCAATGATGGGGTGCTATTCCTCCCACTGACGCCAATGATGGAGCGCTATTCCTCCCACTGACACTAATGATGGGACGCTATTCCTCCCACTGACACCAATGATGGGGTGCTATTCCTCCCACTGACACCAATGATGGGGTGCTATTCCTCCCACTGACGCCAATGATGGAGTGCTATTCCTCCCACTGACACTAATGATGGGACGCTATTCCTCCCACTGACATCAATGATGGGGCACTATTCCTCCCACTGACACCAATGATGGGGCACGATTCTTCGCACTGACACCAATGATGGGGCACGATTCTTCCCACTGACACCAATGATGGGGCACTATTCCTTCCACTGACTAATGATGGGGCACTATTCCTCCCACTGACACTAATGATGGGACACTATTCCTCACACACTGACACTAATGATGGGGCACCATCATTGGTGTCAGTGGGAGGAATAGTGTCCCATCATTGGTATCAGTGGATGAAATAGTGCCTCATCATTGGTGTCAGTGGGAGGAGTAGTGCCTCATCATTGGTGTCAGTGGGAGGAATAGTGTCCCATCATTGGTGTCAGTGGATGAAATAGTGCCCCATCATTGGTGTCAGTGGGAGGAGTAGTGCCTCATCATTGGTGTCAGTGGGAGGAATAGTGTCCCATCATTGGAATACCATACTGAAATAGCATACCATATTGAAATCAAATCTGATGTTTTTTTTCTTTGGTGTGCGTTGGAAGAGGGGTAGTCTTATACGGCGAGTATAGCTCAAACCCTATATTTTAACAGGAAAAGTAGGGGGTCGTCTTATACGCCGGCAAATACGGTATATGTAAAAATATATGTTAAAATTACTTTTTTATCTGTTAAAATAAAATCTGAAGAATATATTTAAATAATAGATATTTTTAAAAATATTTTTCATATATTTTGTAATATATAAAAAAATGCATTCCAACATACAGTATATATATGTTATATATATATATATATAAAAACACACACATATACAGTATATATTTATAATTTTTTTTTTTAAATATATTGAATACGGCCAAAATTGTAGTATTTCAAATACACATTTCAACACGCAGTATATATCTATATCTATATATATATATATATGTATATAGATATATATATGGCCAAAATTGTAGTATTTCAAATATATGGCAATATAGTCGAGAAGAATATTTTTACATTATATTTAAAATATATTTTTCTTCCATGTGGGATGTCTGCTCATTGATGTATAAACTCTCCAGCGCCTCGAGGGAACCAATGCCAAGGGAAGGCCAGGAGATCAGAAGCATGAATAGCCTATAGATAATGTGTCGGAGATGCAGTCCTCCTCAGATGGGGAGATCCACAAACTGGAAGAAAGCACACAGGTGGCGCAAACTCCTAGCGCATCATTCAAGATTTATTAAAAGTGTAAAAGGACAAAAAATATACTTACAAACATAGCATGTACGTAATGCCTATAGGGCCATAGAGATGGCCACAAGGATGGCAGAGTATCTGACTGTAGGGCTCAATGAAGGGCTAGATACAGTAGAAATGCTCTGATCCATTGATAACACTGGCAGACGATTTCACAGATCATGCCAGAGAGGGCATAATGTAGGGCTAAATGTAAATGATCTGATCCACTGACCGCGCGGGATCAATGGGTATTTTTCAACTTATCAAACTGATATTGTAAAAAACTTTCAATGGTAAAGTTAAAAGACCAAAAGGGACCAAATAAGAGGAGATCATTTTAGGGATGGCATACACTTTGAGTAGGTTTAGGTGTTTGAGTCTGAAGGTAAACTTCTCAAAAGTCCTGCTTTCTATACATGGCTGCAGAGGTTTTCTCTAGGAATGTGCATGTCAGTAGTTGCTAGAGATCTCCAGCCCTCTCCTATAGCAGGGGCGGACTGACCATTTGGAAACTCGGGCACTGCCCGAGGGCCCAGGGTCAGTAGGGGGCCACATGAGATGCCCCTGGTATCTTTTTTCATAGGCTTTTTTGAGTTTGGGCAAGGACACAGGGGCCCCATGATCTCTTATTGCCCGGGGGCCCATGAGTTGTCAGTCTGCCCCTGTCCTATAGCCCACAACATAGAGGGGTGTGGTCCTGTAGTACTCAGTGAACAATGTCATTGATCACAGCCAGCACTGGCAGAAAGCACAGGAAGTTATCAAATCACAAGATTTTCGGCAGGATCAATGGGTACAAATGATTGAAGCAGTGGCGTCCCGAGGCAGGTGCAGGGGGTGCACGCCGCACCGGGTGAAAGGTAAGTTGTAAAGCAAGCTGACGATCCCTGCAGGATGGATCCGATCCATCTTGCAGGGATCGTCGGCTTGCTTTACAACTTACCTTTTCGTGGAGCGGGTCCGGTGTTACCCCGTATAGGTTGCATGCCGATGATCCCCGCAGGATGGATGGGATCTGTGGATTGGGGAGCATAATGGATCAGACTCCAATTCATTATGCTCAATCCGCAGATCCAAACCATCCTGCGGGGATCATCGGCATGCAACCTATACGGGGTGACACCGGATCCGCTCCACGAAAAGTTGTACAGAAAGCCGACGATCCCCGCAGGATGGAACGGATCTGCGGATTGGGGAGCATAATGGATCGGAGTGTGATCCATAATGCTCAGTCTGCAGATCCGATTCCATCCTGCGGGGATTGTCAGAGGGGGTGTCACCAAGTGTTACCGCACAGGGTGACACCAACCCTAGGGACGCCCCTGGATTAAAGTACTAATTCTCCAGCGCCTCAAAGGCGCCAATACCAGGGAGAGGCCAGGGAATCAGACGTGTGAGTGACCTATGGATAAAGTCCCGGAGATGCAGCCCTCCTCAGATGGGGAGATCAACGAACTGGAAAAAAGCACACAGGTGGCGCAAACACCTAGCGCATCATCCAAGGTTTATTAAAATGTTTAAAAAGACGAAAAACATACTCACAAACTAAGCGCATAAAAGAGCCTGTAAGGCCATAGTGATGGCTGAAATGATGGCAGAGTGTCCGACTGGTGATGTGGTCGGCCTGCTGACACATTTCGGGGACGTGTCCAGGGGCGGACTGACAACTCATGGGGCCCCCGGGCAATAGGGGATCATGGGCCCTCTGTGTCCTTGCCCAAACTCAAAAAAGCCTATGAAAAAGGTACCAGGGGCACCTTATGGGGCCCCCTACTGACCCCGGGCCCTCCACTGCCCGAGTTCCCAAATGGTCAGTCCGCCCCTGGACGTGTCCTTTTCCTCAGAGCTGAAGCCTCTTTGCAAAACATTTTAATAAACCTTGGATAATGCGCTAGGTGCTTGCGCCACCTGTGTGCTTTTTTCCATTTTTAGGGATTGCATTCACTTTAAGGAGGTTTAAGTGTTTGGGTCGGTCTAAAGGCAAACTTACCAAACTGTCCCAGATTTGCTAGGACAGTATCACTTGCTAGTCAGCGGTCTCACAACTGCCTAGATGACTGCATTCGTCTTATCTGCACTGCCATGGTCTTCCAAAATCCCTCCGTGCTTCAACAAAATGACCACGGCAATGGCAAAACTTGGGTTACCCATGGCGCAGACATTTTCTCTAGATTGCTGTGTGTCAGCAGTTGCTAGGGGATAACTTCCACATACTGTATGGTCATCCTATTCGAAAGTGCTTCCCCCTTGCCTGAAGCCTCCAGGGATACTCACATTACAGGGTTGTGTAGCACCCACTGGGCATGTGGGATGCCAGCTGCTAGGACCTGGAAGAGACCTCCTGATAACATCACAAGGAAGATTGCGACATGGGACCTGGATTGCATTGGCTTTTGGTGGATCACAGTGGGACAGAGTAGGTTTTGCTGGGTAGGTAAGTATGCAAATCCAGCTGTACCACTGTGCATGCATGGTGTAGCATGATTAGGATGCCATCTGAAGGACGAAATGGCCAGCCTCCTGATGACGTCTCAAAGAAAATGGCAATATGGGCCCTGGAGTGCAATGGTTTTTGGTGGATCACAGTAGGAGAGAGTTGGATTTGCTGGGCACCTAAGGTGTCTGGGTGAGTTCTTTCTTTTCGGGTAGCACCAATGGGCCCCTGCTACAACTAGTGAGCGTATCAGCAGTGTAGCAATAGCAAGAGTAAAGAGTTCCTACTGGCAATCCATTGCTACTGTAAGTAAGAGAAAATACATTAGGCATCCCAGGGACAGTCCTGCGTTTCTTTCAGTCCTACAATGGCTGTGTCCTGGGATTAAGGCCCTTAATTACATCCTCCATCTACAATGTCTTGTTGGGCATCCATCAAATAAAGGTGTCCTTAGAAACTTTTTTAGAAATGTTGGAAGATCAGGTCAAGGTTAGGGGTCACAGAGTGCGGGGGACTTTTTTTTTTTACACTTTACTCCATATATGGGCCCTGGAGTGCAATGGTTTTTGGTGGATCACAGTAGGAGAGAGTTGAATTTGCTGGACAGGCCCAGCTCTACCTAACAAGCCAACATTAAAATTACCCCTAAGGTGTCTGGGTGAGTTCTTGCTTTCCGGGTAGCACCAATGGGCCCCTGTTGCAACTAGTGAGCGTATTAGCAGTGTAGCCATAGCAGGAGTGAAGAGTTCCTATTGGCAATCCATTGCTCCTGTAAGTAAGAGAAGATACATTAGGCATACTTGCCAACTGTCCCAGGGATAGCCCCGTGTTTCCGTCAGTCCTGAAATGGCTGTGTCTTGGGAATAAGGTCCTTAATTACATCCTCCATCTACAATGTCTTGTTGGGCATGCATCAAAAAAAGGTGTCCTTAGAAACTTTTTGGAAATGTTGGAAGCTATGTAAAGATCAGGTCAAGGTTAGGGGTCACAGAGTGCGCGGGACCTTTTTTTTTCACACTTTATTCCATAACCAAAAACTCCACATGGAGGACTATCCACAGACGAAATCTCGCTGCCAAAAAAGATTATACCACACATCAAACTAGTCAGCACGCCGAGCCTGTCGGAGATGTCCTTAGAAACTTCTTGGAAATGTTGGAAGATCAGATCAAGGTTAGGGGGTCACAGAGTGTGGGGGATCTTTTTTTTTTTTCTTACACTTTACTCCATATATGGGCCCTGGAGTGCAATGGTTTTTGGTGGATCACAGTAGGAGAGAGTTAGATTTGCTGGGCAGGTCCAGCTCTACCTAACAAGCCAACATGAAAATTACCCCTGAGGTGTCTGGGTGAGTTCCTTCTTTTCGGGTAGCACCAATGGGCTCCTGTTGCATTTAGTGAGCATATCAGCAGTGTAGCAATAGCAGGAGTAAAGAGTTCCTATTGGCAATCCATTGCTCCTGTAAGTAAGAGAAAATACATTAGGCATCCCAGGGACAGCCCCGTGTTTCTGTCAGTCCTACAATGGCTGTGTCCTGGGATTAAGGCCCTTAATTACATCCTCCATCTACAATGTCTTGTTGGGCATGCATCAAAAAAAAGGTGTCCTTAGAAACTTTTTGGAAATGTTGGAAGATCAGGTCAAGGTTAGGGGTCACAGTGTGCGGGGGACCTTTTGTTTTTTTACACTTTATTCCATAACCAAAAACCCCACGTGGAGGACTATCCACAGCCAAAATCTCGCTGCCAAAAACGGTTATGCCACACATCAAACTAGTCAGCACGCCGAGCCTGTCGGAGGTGTCCTTAGAAACTTCTTGGAAATGTTGGAAGATCAGATCAAGGTTAGGGGGTAACAGAGTGTGGGGGACCTTTTTTTTTTTTTTAATTTTTACAATTTACTCCATATATGGGCCCTGGGGTTCAATGGTTTTTGGTGGATCACAGTAGGAGAGAGTGAGATTTGCTGGGCAGGTCCAGCTCTACCTAACAAGCCAACATTAAAATTACCCCTAAGGTGTCTGGGTGAGTTCTTGCTTTTTGGGGTAGCACCAATGGGCCCCTATTGCAACTAGTGAGCGTATCAGCAGTGTAGCAATAGCAGGAGTAAAGAGTTCTATTGGCAATCCATTGCTCCTGTAAGTAAGAGAAAATACATTAGGCATCCCAGGGACAGTTCCTTGTTTCCGTCAGTCCTGAAATGGCTGTGTCCTGGGATTAAGGCCCTTAATTACATCCTCCATCTACAATGTCTTGTTGGGCATGTATCAAAAAAAGGTGTCCTTAGAAACTTTTTGGAAATGTTGGAAGATCAGGTCAAGGTTAGGGGTCACAGAGTGCGGGGGACCTTTTGTTTTTTTACACTTTATTCCATAACCAAAAACCCCACGTGGAGGACTATCCACAGCCGAAATCTCGCTGCCAAAAACGATAATGCCACACATCAAACTAGTCAGCACGCCGAGCCTGTCGGAGCCAGAGAAGACTCATTCAGCTTGTCATCGTCCGCAGTTGTCACCCCTCTCCTCTGAACTACACAAAGCTGGCTGGAATAGCACAACTCGTCAAACATACGCACAGCTTTCTGTGAACGCCGCTGATCAGATCCCCGCGCACGAAAAAAAAAAAAGACATGTCGCCCCTCTGTGGATCAATTATTTATGCCGTATGATGGTCCCCAGCACCATATCAGTAATAAAGGGTTGAATTATTGATAAAGGCTTGCGCCTTTCGATTACATTTTGGAAGCTGGCGATTAGATTTGAGGTCCCCTGCCTGCTCTCTCTCCTGATCCCAGCTGCGCCGCTTGCACAAGGAACTGAAACTGCTGCGAAATCATTATGAATAAAACAATACAGGAACTTGTAAAGTTTCTCTGTAACAATTGCCGTAAAAGGAGTGGAGGGGCAAGATGACCGTATAGATGGGACTTGTGTCCGTTTGCCAAAATACATTTTTCAATTCAGCAAGCAAATTATGTTACTGAGAGTATAAAGTGGAACTTCCCTGTGTTTGGAACAGTAGGATTTTGCAACTTTGCTTCACAGTTATTTGGAATGTGACCTTTGTATTGTTTGCTTGCTGTTCCATATTTTGGTTATTGTATCTCTCATAGAACTTGTAAAGATACAGGCAATGCCCAGCATGTTAAATTCTCCTTGAAGTAGACAATAGACTTTCCAACAATCACTTGAAAGCATGCAAACGGGTGTAAATAAAATTAATTTTTATTGCAGCTCGCAGCGATAATTAGCATCCACCACCCCACTTGATTAATGCGTCTGCCAGATTAATTTCAAGCAAACCTGCTTGGAAGGTACCCTAGGTATCCTATGCATGTGCTGAACATAAATCCTCTATGGGAGACAGATCTCCAGCTAAGATATTAAAGTAGACCTAAACCCAATGACCCAAAGTAGACCAAAACCCAAAGGGGGACAGAGTGGAGAGGGGTTAAACCAGGGGCGGACTGACAACTCATGGGGCCCTCGGGCAATAGGGGATCATGGGGCCCCTGTGTCCTTGCCCAAACTCAAAAAAGCCTATGAAAAAGGTACCAGGGGCATCTCGTGGGGCCCCTTACTGACCCCGGGCCCTCGGGCTGTGCCCGAGTTACCAAATGGTCAGTCCGCCCCTGGGTTAAATACATCAGGCATCCCCGAGAGGGGATACCCCTCCCGATGTCCCCTACTGCTGCTTGTGGAACCGATCCAGTCGCTAGCTAGATGCTAGGATTGCTTTTACAAGAGAGCCAGATGTTGACACTAAAAAAAACAGGCATCATCCCGGTATAACCACTGGAAGTACAGCATCCCTTTGAGAACGTGCACGCGCACAAAACGTGTCATAGAGGAGCCTACGTGCTGTCATCACGCCGCTGCATCCACGTGTTGGTCCGGCGGCCATGTTTGTAAGTGCTTTTTATCCATTGATGATTTTATGCTGCACGTGGTTACTATCTTTTTAATAAAACATACTACTCTATATGATACTGTCTCCGGGCTCGGTCTATGAGCTTGCCCTCTAGGAGGAATCCCTTTCCTTGGTTCACCGTGGTCTGGAGACGGAGACTTGGCTACTCTACTTTTGATTGTTCATTTGGTGTATCACCGGCTTCTGGAGAGATCTCACCTAAACCGGGTCACCGGCAGGAGGAACAAGCAGGAACACCCCTTAGTGTCATTCCGCTGTGGGCTTTCTTGCTACTTACTTCTGGCGAGTGCATAATGGTGGAGGTGCAGTGTGGAAGTCACAGAAGTCACTACATTTTGTTGGTCACATCACTATTTTTGGGCCTATTATGATATTTAGAGGACTTATATTTTTTCATTTGTTATTTGTTATACCGTCCATTTTGTTACTTCATTCACAATTCCCTATTTCTTTTTTATGATATTTCCTTTCTTTTTTACAATCACACTGATCATCATTTTTATTAGCGCTGCACATTGATATCATAATGTGGATATCTACAGCGCGAGATCATCTCAGGCGCTTCTGCCTCTGATTTCTAATCCCAGGAGATTTGGAGTAAAATTTGGCAATGTCACTACTGTGCTGCTTCACTCTTCTCCTTGCTGGAGAGAAAACTGTACCTGATGATCTGCAATGCAAGGATCCCCAAGCTCCTGCTTCATTCGTTCTGTGGATCTGTGCTTCCCCTATCTCTTCTGCTGCTTCCTAAATAAATGTTTTCACCATTCAGATTTGACATGAGGAAGCAAAGCCCTGCCTCTACCAACATGGCCACCCCCACACAGACTCTGATGTGCTTAGAAAACCGTGCTGGACTTGTGAACCAATCAATAGGCTTTTGGTAGATATCGAAACTATGAATATGGTAGGTGTCTATCTTGGGGAAATTAATCGCCCAAGAGTAGGCATTTTGGGTACTCATCTTGGGAACGCTACTTTTCTAATACAACTGAACCGCCGTTTCAGCTGGAGTAACTTGAATGAGTATAAAAGAGTTCCCGGTAACAGATGATCCTCTCTTGATGGTTTCATTTAGAACTTTATTGAAGTTCTAAATGAAATGAAAATGCACATTGATATCATAATGTGGATATCTACAGCGTGAGATCATCTCAGGCGCTTCTGCCTCTGATTGCTAATCCCAGGAGATTTGGAGTAAAATTTGGCAATGTCACTACTGTGCTGCATCACTGTTCTCCTTGCTGGAGAGAAAACTGTACCTAATGATCTGCAGTGCAAGGACCCCAAGCTCCTGCTTCATTCATTCTGTGGATCTGTGCTTCACCTATCTCTTCTGCTGCTTCCTAAATAAATGTTTTCACCATTCAGATTTGACATGAGGAAGCAAAGCCCTGCCTCTACCAACATGGCCACCCCCACACAGACTCTGATGTGCTTAGAAAACTGTACTGGACTTGTGAACCAATCAATAGGCTTTTGGTAGATATCGAAACTATGAATATGGTAGGTGTCTATCTTGGGGAAATCAATCGCCCAAGAGTAGGCATTTTGGGTACTCATCTTGGGAACACTACTTTTCTAATACAACTGAACCGCTGTTTCAGCTGGAGTAACTTGAATGAGTATAAAAGAGTTCCCAGTAACAGATGATCCTCTCTCGATGGTTCATTTAGAACTTTATTGAAGTTCTAAATGACATGAAAATGCACATTGATATCATAATGTGGATATCTACAGCATGAGATCATCTCAGGTGCTTCTGCCTCTGATTGCTAATCCCAGGAGATTTGGAGTAAAATTTGGCAATGTCACTACTGTGCTGCTTCACTCTTCTCCTTGCTGGAGAGAAAACTGTACCTGATGATCTGCAATGCAAGGACCCCAAGCTCCTGCTTCATTCGTTCTGTGGATCTGTGCTTCCCCTATCTCTTCTTCTGCTTCCTAAATAAATGTTTTCACCATTCAGATTTGACATGAGGAAGCAAAGCCCTGCCTCTACCAACATGGCCACCCCCACACAGACTCTGATGTGCTTAGAAAACTGTGCTGGACTTGTGATCTGTTATAAACAACTATATTCTTAAATACCTCTAAATTCATGAAGCTCTATGTATGAATACTTGTAAATTTCTAAATTAAACCAACAAGAGAGAGGATCATCTGTTACTGGGCGCTCATTCATACTTACTCAAGGTACCTCCACACAGAGATACAGTGCAGGACAAGGCATACTAAGTCCGTAATGGGGAAAAAATTAGTTGCAGGGAGACCACAGGCAATACTGCTCCTTTACCCTTCACTTGCCTTCTTTGGACACAACTTCTACAGGACAGGTCCACTTTAAAACGTTTAAAGGATAGACAGCACTGGTTCATCCAGTGTCATCCCATACACTGCCACTGACAGTCTGGTTGGCTAGAAATCCTGACCCTTGCAGGAAAAGAAAGCCGATACCAGTCCCGATAAGTTCTGTAGAAGTACAGGAGAGGTAAGGCCACTCCAGGAGTCCCCTGGGTGCCCCATCACTGAACCTGCCATTGAACTGCAAGAGAAAAATCACGGAAATAAATAACATAGATTGAAATTCTATCAAGGTCAGCATCTTAATCTCCGGCGCCGAACATACAGTAATCCTTTTGTAAGAAGGGAACTAATCTTGGCTGTTTGTACACAACCGACAACTTGTACAGTATCAATATATTTCCCCAAGTCGAACTTTAAATCCCTCTAAAGCCTCATACGGCATGTGCTCCACGCAAACTGATGAAGGCTGAATTTTATCTCCCTCATCATTCTTATACACATCGCAGCCCTCCTCCCAACACATGTATTTGTATTTATATACACAGCTCAGCTTACTGTAGTGCAAATGTATGGGGGGCCACTGGTCGGTTCCCATTAAAGTGTAACGTTTTTTTCATTCTGGATGGGGTCTGCAAGGTTGAGAACCCCTGCTGAGTCTTTATTACTGGAAGTAGAAGAAAATTGTGATGGATCTCTTAAAGCAGAAGGTGTTCTCAGCCACATTCTAAGTAGCATAGAGGGAATGATTCTCCTTAAGCAGCTCTCCTAGGACTGGTGGCCAAACGTCAGCTCCTTACTCTAGTATGGAGGCAACAGCCAAAAACAGAATATACTGTATATAGTCCAAATTCAATTTTATTCAGACTCCTTGTCACAGCCAGGGGTCTGGCTTGGAGACCAGTAGCTATAGCAGTAGAGGGGCTCCCACCAACCAGCAGGATAGGTATACAAGCAGGTCACCCTAGCAGATGACGTGTGCTCACCCGAGATTCGGGGTCTAAGGACTAACCGGTATTCACCAGAGCTCCTCATGGTTGAGATAGGTTTTGCATCTTAGTACCAGATCGTTGTACTCAGGACCACCCCACCAAGAGGTGAACAATTTGGGTTCCAGTGGCAGATATAGCAGGTAGGGATCAAGTAGAAGCGTAGTCAGTAATGAAGTCAAAGACCGGTAAGAAGTCGTTGCAGGTTGGGATCAAGCAGAAGAGTAGTTGAGGAACAAGCCAAAAGTCAGTAACAAGTGGTAGCAAAGGTATGGACAGTAGCAAGAATGACAACAGTGAGATACTGGCTGGAGAGCACAATAGTCTGGAAAACAGGAAGTGCAATGGTACGACTTAAATAGGAAGTTGATGGGAAGAGCAAAAAGTTCATTGTTCACCAGAAACAGGGCTCAAGGCAAGATTGTCCAAGGCATTGTCAAGGGTGCTGTCCAGCATCTCAAGCAGCTCAGCAAGAAGAAATACTGCTAGACACAACAGAGGTTGTAGGTTCAGATCTGGGTCCTGACACTCTTGTATGATAAAAACCTGTTTTGCAGGATCAAAGGATTCTCCATCACCAGGGCTTGGTACTTTTGAAGAGAGTGTGTATTGGACAAGCAAAATATCTTCGGATAAATTAGACTTGCAAAATTGTGACTTACATGCCAGTGATCCAGTCCATCATCTTCTGGAGCACCCCAGAACTTGGTTTACTCTTTGGCGCAAATGGGGACGTTATGTAGAAAGTGTATGCATGGTGCCACCTTGTTCCACCACTTAAACTTCTCTATTGGTCCAGAAATATGATGGACAGCCTCAAAGACCAACGGAGAGACACAAGGGGGAAGATCAAAGCATCAACTTCCTAGATCAAGTCATTGTTTGCTTAGGGGCCTCTCTACCATAAAGACACAGTTATCACATCCACCTTGTGTGTCTGTTCTGGAACTGCCAATCAGAAAAGCCAAGAATTTGTATTCTTTTTCTGAAACTGCCAGTCAGAAAAGCTATGTATAGTGAGGGGGCTGGGGTTCAGCTGGAACCCCATAAGAAGACCTTGCTTCCTTTCTTACCATGGCAGCCATCAACTTAATGTCTTTAAGCGGCGGTGCGTGTTTAATTTCTGACAAATGATCGTGACAGTTTAGCGCCCTTTTCCCACCATGTACATACATTTTAAAAGTCACTTTTCATGCTTAAAATATGCCTGAAATATGGAGAAGCCATTAATTATTAATAGCAGCAATTAACAAAGTCAGTTGGAAACAATGAGTTGCTGTTTCATTGAGGCTGCCAGGATGGCTGAGACGAAGCAAGAGCCGATCTAGTGATTTAAAAGAGTCCTCATTTCAAAACCAACATTTTATATCTTGAGTCCGAGCGAAAATTCAGGAAAATAAAGTGAAATTATAATTTTTTGTAATTGTGGCTTTAGCATAGGGCAGCCCTTCTTACCCTTTTTTACATAGTTACATAGTTAGTCTGGCTGAAAAAAGACAAAAGTCCATCCAGTTCAACCATAGAAAAAACAAAAAAAAATTATAATCCTTTACCCACAGTTGATCCAGAGGAAGGCAAAAAAAAAACCCAGCAAAGCATGATACAATTTGCTCCTGCTGGGAAAAAAAATTCCTTCCTGATCCCCCGAGAGGCAATCGTATATTCCCTGGATCAACTTTACCTATAAATGTTATATCCAGTTATATTCTGTGTATCCAAGAAAGAATCCAGGACTTTCCTACAGCAATCCACTGAGCTGGCCACAACCAACTCTTGAGGGAGTCTATTCCACATTCTCACAGCTCTCACTGTGAAGAAACCTTTCCGTGTTTGGAGATTACATTTCTTTTCCTCCAAACGTAAGGAGAGCCCCCTTGTCCTCTGTGTTGACCTCAGGGTGAATAACTCTACACCGAGTTCACTATATGAACCACTGATGTATTATACATGGAGATCATATCCCCCCTTATGTATTATACATGGAGATCATATCCCCCCTTATGTATTATACATGGAGATCATATCCCCCCTTATGTATTATACATGGAAATCATATCCCCCGCCTTATGTGTTATACATGGAGATCATATCCCCCCTTATGTATTATACATGGAGATCATATCCCCCCCTTATGTATTATACATGGAGATCATACCCCCCCTTATGTATTATACATGGAGATCATATCCCCCCTTATGTATTATACATGGAGATCATATCCCCCTTATGTATTATACATGGAGATCATATCCCCCCTTATGTATTATACATGGAGATCATATCCCCCCTTATGTATTATACATGGAGATCATATCCCCCCTTATGTATTATACATGGAGATCATATCCCCCCTTATGTATTATACATGGAGATCATATCCCCCCTTATGTATTATACATGGTGATCATATCCCCCCTTATGTATTATACATGGAGATCATATCCCCCCTTATGTATTATACATGGAGATCATATCCCCCCCCCTTATGTATTATACATGGTGATCATATCCCCCCTTATGTATTATACATGGAGATCATATCCCCCCTTATGTATTATACATGGAGATCATATCCCCCCTTATGTATTATACATGGAGATCATATCCCCCCCTTATGTATTATACATGGAGATCATATCCCCCCCCTTATGTATTATACATGGAGATCATATCCCCCCTTATGTATTATACATGGAGATCATATCCCCCTTATGTATTATACATGGAGATCATATCCTCCCTTATGTATTATACATGGAGATCATATCCCCCCTTATGTATTATACATGGTGATCATATCCCCCCCTTATGTATTATACATGGTGATCATATCCCCCCTTATGTATTATACATGGAGATCATATCCCCCCTTATGTATTATACATGGAGATCATATCCCCCCGTATGTATTATACATGGTGATCATATCCCCCCCTTATGTATTATACATGGTGATCATATCCCCCCTTATGTATTATACATGGAGATCATATCCCCCCTTATGTATTATACATGGAGATCATATCCCCCCTTATGTATTATACATGGAGATCATATCCCCCTTATGTATTATACATGGAGATCATATCCCCCTTATGTATTATACATGGAGATCATATCCCCCCTTATGTATTATACATGGAGATCATATCCCCCTTATGTATTATACATGGAGATCATATCCCCCCTTATGTATTATACATGGAGATCATATCCCCCCTTATATATTATACATGGTGATCATATCCCCCCTTATGTATTTATACATGGAGATCATATCCCCCCTTATGTATTATACATGGTGATCATATCCCCCCCCTTATGTATTATACATGGAGATCATATCCCCCCTTATGAATTATACATAGAGATCATATCCCCCCTATGTATTATACATGGAGATCATATCCCCCCTTATGTATTATACATGGAGATCACATCCCCCCTTATGTATTATACATGGAGATCATATCCCCCCTTATGTATTATACATGGAGATCATATCCCCCCTTATGTATTATACATGGAGATCATATCCCCCCTTATGTATTATACATGGAGATCATATCCCCCCTTATGTATTATACATGGAGATCACATCCCCCCTTATGTATTATACATGGAGATCATATCCCCCCTTATGTATTATACATAGAGATCACATCCCCCCTTATGTATTATACATGCTGATCATATCCCCCCCTTATGTATTATACATGGAGATCATATCCCCCCCTTATGTATTATACATGGAGATCATATCCCCCCTTATGTATTATACATGGAGATCATATCCCCCCTTATGTATTATACATGGAGATCATATCCCCCATAATCTCCTCTTCTCAAGAAAGAATAAATTCAGTTCCTCTAATCTTTCCTCATAGCTGATCTCCTCCATGCCTCTTATCAGTTTGGTTGCCCTTCTCTGTACTTTCTCCAGTTCCCCAATGTTCTTTTTGTGAATTGGTGCCCAAAACTGAACTGCATATTCCAGATGAGATCTTACTAATGATTTGTACCGGGGTAGAATATCTCTCTCTCTCTCTCTCTCTGGAGTCTATACCTCTTTTATTACAAGAGAGGATTTTGCTTTCTTTAGAAGCCGCAGCTTGGCATTGAATGCCATTATTAAGCTTTTTACCCAGAGGAGCCCTTGAAATTATTTTCAGGTCATGCAAAAACCAAATAATTTCTGGCCAATAGGAAAAATGCCCATTACATTAAAGAAAAAATATCCTCCTTACAGTGGTGGTCAGAATTCCACCCTTATAGAGAGCTAAAAAAAAGATCATTGGGTTCTTACAGCTGACTCTGCCAAGTGGTGTTGACCCCAAGACCATGTAGGCATCATCAGATGAGATGGTCAACCAGCCACATCTCAAGGAACCCTCAGCAACATCTTGGAGAACCCTCGGGTTCCATGGAACTGTGACAATGGCTTGTATAGAGGAAGCTGGGCTGATGTCTCTGCTAGTCCTGAAGCCTCATCCACCAGGTGGGTGAAGCTCACTGACATCATCGGCGTAAAAGATTGGCAATGGCAAGGCAGATAGATCAGTCTAGATCAGGTTGATGGAGATCTCATCTGGATCACCGTAGTTTTCTCTGTTATCTATAGTGATTTCAGACTAAAGAAAGGGCCTGGATACAAGAGAAAGTGCCCATCACCCACCTATCTTCCCTCCCTATTCTTTCTCTTTTATTATCCAATGTAAATTAGAGTCTGTTGCAGTTCATAGTAAAGTCCACGACTTGCTGGAATGCAGGAAAGCGCCGTCTGCAGGGGGAGCCGTGGATTGGATAACTAAGACTGCTTTTCCTGTCCCCTAGACAGAAACAAGCTGCTAACAGATGTACACAAAGTAAAAATGTATTTGTTTTTGGATTTGTTAGTTAAGTTAATGATATTTTTTTGTCATATTCGTTATGTTCAGATAATTAGTTTTCAGAATTTGTTTTGTATATTCTGATTTGTTTCTTATATTTGTTATTTTCAAATTCGACATTCGAATTTCAGAAACAGCTATATTTGTTTTATTTTATTCTGTTCTATTCTATTCTTTTATATTCAAATCTGTTTTATTCTATCCTATCCTGTTCAGCAGCCTAAGTAGGAATAATCATCCTATTTCACTTTTATACCTTACTGTATATATTACTATATATATTACTATATGATATATATTACTGTATATATTACTAAATATATGTTTCCATTTAGAATTAAAATTCATTTTCCAATTCAAATTAATTTTCTAATTTGGATAATTTGTTTAGTTACAATTTATTTCTGATTCGTTGAAATTCCTTACTACTGTGATTCAGAAATTTGAAAACATTCAAATCTCCAAATAATGAAAATTTTGTCCAAATTTTGATACGTAATGTAATGAATTGCACATATTTAGCTGGTAACCCTTGCAGTAGTTTTCCTCTAATGTAATAAGAAGCCCTCAGGATATATTAGCTTAACACACTGAGCATGATAATAGATTCCCCAATAATCTATTTGTTAAATTTCCTATCCCAGCACTTGCCTTTTGCACCTTTTAATGCTTCTAACCACTGCTTTTTCAGGGATGTTTCCCTGAACTTCCAGTTCTCTTTTTTCCTTAGCTCCTTCCTTCGTTAAAAAAGAACTAAAGGCATTTTTTTTTTTAATTTTGAGGTAGTGGAAAGTTATAACTCCCGTCAATTTTTTTTGGCAATCTATGTCTCATTGGGAAGATTTTCATTCCTTTCCAGTACCATAGCCAAGGTGAGAGGAAATCCCTCCAAAGTGAGGGAATCATCATAACTAGTGTACCCATTGTAAAAATATCCCCTCTATTCCTGTTCTGATGACAACTCAAAATATGAGACTCTTGGTGATAATGGTAAACAGGACAAATAGAGAGGGTGAATCTTAATAACGGGGACACAGAGAGCAATACAAACCTGACATCTGTTCTATTCCCTCTCCACTCTATAAGAAAATTACCTATAGCAATACTTACTTTATTTTTCTTGTATTGTTATGATGACCAATCAGGGGCCAATCAGGGGCGGACTGACCATTTGGAAACTCGGGGTCAGTGGGGGGCCCCATGAGATGCCCCTGGTACCTTTTTCATAGGCTTTTTTGAGTTTGGGCAAGGACACAGGGGCCCCATGATCCCCTGTTGCCCAGGGGCCCCATGAGTTGTCAGTCCGCCCCTGTGACCAATATATCTACTAATAGGTTAAAGCAGCTATTCTCAACCAGGGTTCCGTGGAACCCTCAAATTCCTTTCGAAGTGGAAAGGTGTTCCTTGAGCAGTGACTAACTGACCTCTAATGTGATGGTGCCTCTTTAGTTTCATGTCCAACACCACTTGGCAGATCCAGTGGCATGACTGTAAGGGTGGGATTCTGACCACCACTGTTAGGGGAGTATTCCTCCAAGGGACCACCACTATTTTCCCAATGACTACCAATACCCTAATCTTAGCAGGTACCCTAACACCCTAATCTTGGTTAGGTGCTAGCTAGGCTAGGTAAATTTAATAATTTAGCTGTACTGTAATCAGTTGAGCAGCTTGTGATTATTTTGGGCTGTTCTGTTCCTGACCGGTTGCAGGTTTGACTGCTTCCCCTTGCCTTTTGGAGGGTTCTGGATGGTAATGGGCTGGGAGAGTCAAATCCGCGTAAATATTTATGTGGTTCCACATGAAAAACTATGTAAATTTCAGCGCTCAGAGGTCTATCGAAGAGGAAGATTACTACAAAACATATATGATATATAATGGAGTATGAGCTTCACCAGGATTGTGTAGATGATGCCCTTCTCAACCGGGGAAGCCTTGTGAAAACTACAAAAAGAACAAACAGGAGAATGCAAACGCTTAGTGCATTACCGATGATGTGTTGTTCACAAAACAAAGGTGCCAAATGGATACTCACAAAAATGGAAAGTAAAATTTCATAAAAACCACAAGATGCCAAATCAAGGGGAATCGTGCGTGTCCACGCAAGCCAACTGGACTGGCAATCTGATGCATTTCAGAGGAATACCTCCTTCCTCAGAGCTATGCTGTGACGGGAGTCACTTTGGGTGGGGGGCCCATAGAACACAGCCCCCTTTGGAGAGGTGGGGAGACCCCTGTCTCAGCTCCCCATAGCCCTATTATGTGTAAGTCACCCTGTGCCTGTTACGGGTACAGGGTGGAATGTTCTAATATCGGGGTGAGGGAAGGTGTTCATTGTTCCCTGCCTTGCAGCTATATCCCATTTTTCTATTGCGTGTCTTGCTTGGCAGCAAACTATTATGGGATATATGTTTTTGTTCTGGCTTGGTGGGGGGTATCTCCGGCAGCCCTTCTCCCTGATGGGACGGCCTGCTGATGTGTTTCCTGTTACTGGGTGTATATATCTTGTATCTATGTTAAAATAAAGCAGTCCACTTCCTGTTTTAAGACAAGTCTGGTGCTGTTTCGTCTTGTATGGTCAGCGGTGGTGTCTGTGGATCTGTGTTCGGACAGGGAAGCGGGAGTCTAACGGAAATACCCTAGTGCAGTCGGGGTCCGGTTCCATTACATATGCAAACCCAAGTTAGTAAGGGGTTAGCATAGCTTTGAGGAAGGAGGCACGCCCCTGAAACCCGTCACCTTGCCAGTCCAAGTTGCATGAACACACCTGATTTCCCTTGATGTGGTATTCTGTGGTTTTTATGTGATTTTGCTTTCCACTTCTGTGAGTATCCACTTGGCATCTATATTTCGTGAACAATAAATTGTTGGTGGTGCGCTAGGCGTTTGCGCCCTCCTGTTTGTTCTTTTTATATTTATGTGGTTCCAGCCAATCTCTGGGGGAGGGTGCCTAGATGGTGACTGGGAGGCTGTATAAACAGTGGGGCCTGGAACAGAGGGGTCTTCTTGTGGAGGAGGAGATTCCAGCTTGAAGGACTGCTGCCCTTCTGGACAGTCTAGCTGTGCTTCTTCATCTGCTCATCAAGTTACCTTGCACCTGCCCAAGTTCAAGATCTTCAATGAAGAATCAAACAAATACCCCTAGACTAAATGACTGAGCCAAAGAGTGACTGAGACTCAGACCGGGTGCATGGCTGCTAATGCATCTACTGGGGGAAAATGCCTTTAGGGGGTGAGCACTACACAAGAATTCCTTTGGGGTAAAAAGGCTGAGAAAGGCAGTTGCTATTGATCCTATTTCTTCATGCCTTCCTTTCTTTGTTCCTTCCATCTTTCCCCTTCTATCCTTACTTTTCCAAAACTCTTCTACTTGGCCATGAGCAGAACCTTAATAAAAACAACAAAGTAAAAAAAAAAAACAAGAGAAATTCTCTTTGCGCGGCTCAATTTTGACGTTTAATATCCACACTGACCACTGTATACTTTCACTGAGAGAGAAAGACATCAACACAGATCAAAGGATGTCTTGTAAGTGAGAATGAAAAAAAAGAAAATGAAAAAAAAAGAAAAAAAAAAGAAAATCTTCTTCTCCAGTAAGATGGGAAGAGAATTAAGCTGCTCAGATCTGTTTTAAAGATATTCCGTTTGATCTTTTATTTCACTGCACTGATTATTCAAGCTGCCTTTGATGTATTTGAACCCTCTAGAACCCTATAAACACATTAAAGCATTGTGCTATCCACAGGGTAGAATGGTACTCTGAAAATATGGAAGTGGAGAGTGTGTGCCGCTGAGTCTGCTGGAGAGAGTTTGCTCTAACCTTCAGCTCTCCCAACTATTGTCCTTACATCAGCTGCAGATGGAAAGTTTTGGTGTATTGTACCTACTAGCAAGGGAAGGAGCCACCAATGACCATCTACCTCCTGTGAGCTTCTGAGGCCTACCAGTGCCTATGCAAAAGATTCCTTCTGATCTGTGCTTGACAACGCTAAATTCCTAACTCAACAGGGGCTTGTTGATAGGCTATAGCCCACGGGTGTCAAACTGGCGACCCTCTAGCTGTTGCCAAACTACAAGTCCCATGAAGATTGACAGTTACAAGCGTGACTCCCAAAGGCAGAGGTATGATAGGACTTGTAGTTTCGGAGCAGCTGGAGGGCAGCCCTGCTCTATCCCATGGATTTGCCATGTGGTCAGCGGCCTCCATATCTGTTGCCGCCAGTTGGACAAACTTGAGTTCCATAATTTGGCATAATCTCATAATGGATGCCAAACCTCCCAGTAAGGGTCAATGAAGACCAAGTGCTGCTTATATCCCACACCTGTAGGGTGCTGGTTTTACGGTGGCTAGAGATTTGGTAGCTATGTGATCCTTATTTAGGTAGCAGGGGCGGACTGACAAATCATGGGGCCCCCGGGCAATAGGGGATCATGGAGCCCCTGTCTCCTTGCCCAAACTCAAAAAAGCCTATGAAAAAGGTATCAGGGGCATCTCATGGGTCCCCCTACTGACCCCGGGCCCTCAGGCAGTGCCCGAGTTTCCAAATGGTCAGTCCGCCCCTGTTAGGTAATATTATTATTATATAATCTTTCACTGCATGACCAAAGGTTGGTAGACACCTGACCATAAAGTCTAATCTTACACCCGAAAAGAACACCACTATAAATAATTGATTGTTTCCATTGAAGGGTACTGTTAGAACCTGCGTTCATGGGCTTTATCTTGTGTCGGTTGCATCAGTTGAAACAATTTTAAGATCATTCTGAATTCATTGACAGATGCATTTGACCTGCAGTTGACCTACTTCTGACCTGCATTTGTCTTGCTTCAAGCAGGTTTTCTGCTCTCATAGATTTGTATGGGAATGCAAAACCCATTTAAACCAAAGCTCCTCGACACAGGCTCATAATGTAATGGTCATAGTGTTTTGCTTTTAGGCCAAAAAGTTCAGTGTTGGTCTCATCTGACCAGAGCCCCTTCTTCCACATGTTTGGTGAGTCCCCCACATGGCTTCTCACAAACTGCAAACAGGACTTCTTATGGCTTTCTTCCAACAATGGCTTTCTTCTTGCCACTCTTCCATAAAGGCCAGATTTGTGGAGTTCACAACTAATAGTTGTCCTGTGGACAGATTCTCCCACCTGAGCTGTGGATCTCTCAGCTCCTCCAGAGTTCCCATGGGCCTCTTGGCTGCTTCTCTGATGAATGCTCTCCTTGCCCGGCCTGTCAGTTTAGGTGGAAGGCCATGTCTTGATAGGTTTGCAGTTGTGCCATACTCTTTCCATTTTCGGATGATGGATTGAACAGTGCTCTGTGAGATGTTCAAAGCTTGGGATATTTTTTTTATAACCTAACCCTGCTTTAAACTTCTCCACAACTTTATCCCTGACTTGCCTGGTGCGTTCCTTGGCCTTCATGATGCTGTTTGTTCACTAATGTTCTCTAACAAACCTCTGAGGGCTTCACAGAACAGCTGTATTTATACTGAGATCACATTACACACAGGTGGACTCTATTTACTAATTAGGTGACTTCTGAAGTCAATTGGCTCCACTAGATTTTAGTTAGGGGTATCAGAGTAAAGGAGGCTGAATACAAATGCACGCCACACTTTTCATATATCTATTTGTAAAATATTTTGAAAAACGTTTATCATTTTCCTTCCACTTCACAATGATGTGCCACTTTGTGTTGGTCTGGCACATAAAATCCCAATAAAATACATTTACGTTTTTGGTTGCAACATGGCAACATGTGGAAAATTTCAAGGGGTATGAATACTTTTTTCAAGGCACTGTCTATGGCCAGGGTTACATCTCATCTTTCTATAAAAAACATCTCACCTGTCCATTAGTGCCCCTATTAAAAAATGACCTGTAATATAATGGCTACGCGTTTCAAACCATTGGCCATATAGTATTAGTGGCCCTATTCACAGACAATCTGCAATAAACTTTTTAACACGCTTTTGAGGCCTCTCTCTCTCTCCCTCTCCCCCTCTCTCTTCCTCCCCCTTCTCTCTCCCTCTCTCCCCCATCTCTCTCCTCTCCCTCTCCCCCTCTCTCTCCCTCTCTCTCTCTCCCTCTCTTGCCCTCTACCTCTCTCTCTCCCTCTCTCTCCCTTTATCCCCCCCCCTCTCTCTCTCTCCACCCCCCTCTCTCTCCCCTCTCCCCCCTCTCTCTCCCCCTCTCTCCCTCCCTCTCTCTCATCTATCTCTCTCCTTCTCCCCCCTCCCTCTCTCTCCCACTCTCCCCCTCTCCCCCTCTCTCCTCCCCCCTCTCTCTCTCTCGCCCCCCCCCCCCATCTCTCTCTCCCCCTCTCTCCTCTGTCTCCCTCTCTCTCCCTCTCTCTCTCTACCTCTCTCCCCCCCTCTCCCTCCTGCTCTCCTCTCTCTCTCCCCCTCTCTCTTCTCTCTCCCCCTCTACCTCTCTCTCTCCCTCTCTCTCCCTCTGCCCCTCTCTCTCCCCCTCTCTGCCCCTCTATCTATCACCCCCCTCTCTCTCCCTCCTCTCTCTCCCTCTCCCCCCCTCTCTCTCCCTCCCCTTCTCTCTCTCCCTCTCTCTCCTCCCCCCTCTCTCTCCCTCTCTCTCCTCTCTCTCCCCCCCCTCTCCCTCCCTCTCTCTCTCCCTCCCTCTCCTTCTCTCTCTTCCTCTCCTTCTCCCCCTCCCTCTCTCTCTCTCTCTCTCTCTCTCTCCCCCTCTCTCTCTTCCTTTCCCTCTCTCTCCCTCTCTTTATTTGTTTATTTCGTTAGCACACCACCTTACTGATTGCTGAACATCTATTTTTTTGTTGTTGTTTTTTTTTTGTTTTTTTTTATACCCTATTGATAGAAAGTAGCAAAAACAAACACTCTGCACTGCAGCGCAGATGATTTTGATGGAGGAAATGTACACAAACGAACCAATCGGCTGAATCCTAATCACGCCACAACGCAGACCGCTCACAACGCGAGCCGCTGTTTATTTCCTTCACATGCGAAAACTCATTTGCCTGTGATCATCTGTATTGCAGGAGTCCTCCATTCACCTTACAATAAGAGGCTAATCAAATGACATTTGCCGGTCTTTCAAGTTGTACACAGGTAGCGGCTCCACTAGGCAATCAAACTCCTTTCAAAACTCAGCCGGCAATGGAAGAGGAGGAAGACGGTTTCAATTTAATCAGGTCAGGGAGGTCTGGCTCAAGCCTGTCCAATTTGCTTTCATCTTGCAAATGAAACGCCGGGCTCGCGTTAGATGAAATAGTGATTGGTTCGCTTTGCCTTTGCCCCCCACTTTCGAGTTGATTTTACTAATCCAATTCACCGGTGACTTTCATCCTAAGAACGGCCCCCCCAAGGCACAGCCATGCTACATCCCTACTCATCAGAGACCATTTCTATTCCTCGTCCTCACCCCTCCAAGATTGCACATGTCTGAGGATCTGCAAAAACCTGCCATAGACAAATTTAAAAAAATATATATCACCACACACCTGACACTCATCGGGTATATATAGTGCTAGCCTGGCCTTTGCTAGTGACACATTGTAACACATGGATGGGGGGAAAAAAATGGAAGGTTGAAGCAAGAAATTGCATGAATTTCATGGAAAGCAGCTGCGAGCTGCTCTATGATCTAAAAACATGCAGCCTGTTCATTCTCAGTTGCTCTGCTTTTTTATGAGTATTTTATCAAAACCTACTGGACTTGACATCTTATATGGTTTGGTTGACATCAAAGTATATGCGTACCCAATTAATAAAAATTTCATGTAGCCCTAGATAGGTGCTAGGTTAGGTAAATTTAGTTACTGGCTCACTGTAATCAGTTGTGCTGAAAGTGATTGTTTTGGTCTGTTCTGTGTTTTACTGGCTGCAGGGTTGCCTGTCTTTCTGGAGGGGTTATGGAAATTAGCGGGCTGGGTGAGTCAATACAACAGCCCTAGCCAATCCCTGGGGACTGATACCCAGATGGTGGCTGGGAGGGTGCATATATAGCCTGGAACAGAAGGGTTCCCATCCTAGATGAGGAGATCTCAGTCTAGGGGGCTGCTGTCCTTCCAGGCAGGCCTGCCATGTTCCTGCTGCTCATGGAGGTCTCAGCTACCCAGGTATGCTAGCTGGGGGGCCAATTCTGCTGAAATTTGTTGGAGCTGACTGGGGGACTTTTTTGGGGGGGGGCCTGGTCTGAGGAATTCACAGGAGAGGTGTCTGGAAAATAATGGAAAGAGGCAACCAATTATCCAAGGACATTAGTGAGTATAGACCGTTGTGAGAGATCCCAATGTGCTGCTGCTACCCCTCTAGTATTAGAGTCAGCATTGCTTACAGGGGGCAGATGGGAACAGATGAGTGACCCTTTACATAGACTTTGCGTCCAGGGCTGCTTGTGTGTCCCTTACCGCAAGTAATCAACCCATGTGCGACTACATGGGGACAGCTGTGAAGCCTCACATCCTGTCATTGATTTGTACAGTCTGAATGACCACAGAAGCAACTAGCCATACCAGCCACAGAAATAAGCTGGAAGGGGGGAGGGGGGGAAAGAATGGCTATCTGAGTGAGCCCTAAAATGTGCAAATTTAGTAACTCTGGGTAGATGTAAAAGTATAAAAATTCATGCAATATTGTAGTCATTAGTACATCATTAACATGTTCTTTAAACAAAGTATTTTGACTGGACATCAGCTTCTCCCATTCCCTGTACAGCAGAGCTCAGGCTGGGAGAGGAAGAAGCAGCACAAAGAGCTAATCAGCTGTGTTGCAGTGCTCATGTACTAAAGAGATAAGCTCATCAGTCTGCTCCTTCTCCTTTCACTGTCCAATCACAGGCTGGAGGAGGGACAAGCCTGTAATCATATAGGAGGAGAGAGCAGAGAGACAAAGAGATGAGCTCATCAGTCTGCTACTTCTCCTTTCCCTGTCCAGTCACAGGCTGGAGGAGGGACAAACCTGTAATCCTATAGGAGGAGAGAGCAGAGACAAACAGATGAGCTCATTAGTCTGCTCCTTCTCCTTTCACTGTCCAGTCAGAGGCTGGAGGAGGGACAAGCCTGTAATACTATAGGAGGAGAGAGCAGAGAAACAAAGAGATGAGCTCATCAGTCTGCTTCTTCTCCTTTCACTGTCCAGTCATAGCCTGGAGGAGGGACAAGCCTGTAATACTATAGGAGGAGAGAGCAGAGAGACAAAGAGATGAGCTCATCAGTTTGCTGCTTCTCCTTTCACTGTCCAGTCACAGGCTAGAGGAGGGACAAGCCTGTAATCTTACAGCAGGAGAGAGGTAAGCGACAAAGAGATGAGCTCATCAGTCTGCTTCTTCTCCTTTCACTGTCCAGTCATAGCCTGGAGGAGGGACAAGCCTGTAATACTATAGGAGGAGAGAGCAGAGAGACAAAGAGATGAGCTCATCAGTTTGCTGCTTCTCCTTTCACTGTCAAATCACAGGCTGGAGGAGGGACAAGCCTGTAATCCTATAGGAGGAAGGAGCAGAGAGACAGAGATGAGCTTATCAGTCTGCTCCTTCTCCTTTCACTGTCCAGTCACAGGCTGGAGGAGGGACAAGCCTGTAATCTTACAGCAGGAGAGAGGTAAGCGACAAAGAGATGAGCTCATCAGTCTGTTGCTTCTCCTTTCACTGTCCAGGTCTTCCATTCTTGGCTTAGTGCCAGAGCTGTGTAATCCTCAGGACTGGATGGACATTAATACAAAGCCATTGGAAGGTAAAACATGAAGGTAAAACACAATACCCCATGATTATTTCACCTGGAGTCCAGGGTTATCCTGCCTTGATTAGGCATTTGATGTTATGGGGTGACCAACTGTGCTTCTGCATTAGTCCCCGTTCACATACCACCCTGGTGGAGAAGGGCGGGCGAGAAGATGTTGGATCCTACATGGACCGCGCCCCTTTTTGATGTTGGGTTTTGGTAACACGGCACCTGGCCCTGTACAGGGCTGGACAGCCAGATTTGGGATCCGGGCATTGCACCAGTAATCCTTTACAGTTTGCAGTGCATGAGTTCTGTACTTTTAAATAACGGTACATTAATCCTTCTAAAGCAGAAAATAACATAAAATCTCTCCGTGTTAATGAGGACTTTTCTTAGGAACGTGCAGCTAGAATAACAAGTCGAATTAGGAAGAGCTCACTGCTGTAAAATTGGAAATACTGACCCCCAGGACCTTCGTCTCTATAGGAACCGGCGTCCAGCTATATGGTGGGTGAATATCATCCGTAAGATTGTCAGCGCTAGATTAACAATTAATTATTATTTCTGCTCTGCCGTATCACAGGTCTATTTATATTATAGATAACAGTAATAAGAAGAACATGCCTATCAGACAGAACGGCCCTAAGAGCTGGCAGGATTACTGAGAAAAATTATATTTCTCTCTCGCCTTGTTACAGAAAAGTGGCCTCTTGAAACAGGTACAAGCATGGGACCAGCAACAACCCACTCTGAAGGCAAAACTACGGAGTGTTCACCCTTTAGATCAAGGTACTGCATAAAAATCCAAGGAGGTCCAGTCAGTAATGTTTTCTTTCAGCAGAGGCCAAAACCTTATGATTGTGCTTTGAATCAGATTCTTCACATCACAGCCCCCCCTCCACTGTACATCACAGACCCCCCCTTCACTGTACATCACAGTCCCCCCTCCACTGTACATCACAGACCCCCCTTCACTGTACAGCACAGTTTCCCCTCCACTGTACATCACAGTCCCCCTTCCACTGTACATCACAGACCCCCCCCTTCACTGTACATCACAGTCCCCCCTCCACTGTACATCACAGTCCCCCCCTTTACATCAGTATCCTCAGTCCCCCCTTTCATTTCGCAGACCCCACTTCACATTGCAATCCCCCACCTTTACATCACAAATCCCCTTTACATCAGTGGGATCAGTACCCTCTTTACATCACAGTCCCCCCTTTATATCGATGTTCTCAGAATCCCACTTCACACTGCAAACCCCCCCTTTACATCACAGCCCCTCCTTTACATCAGTGTCCTCATTACCTCTTCACATCACAGATCCTACTTTACATTACCTTTACATTACAGCCCCCCATTACATCACCTCAATACCCCCTTTACATTTCAGCCCCTCTATACACCACAGCCCCCTTTACATTGCAGCCCCCCCACCCATATATCAGTGTCCTCAGCCCCCCCCACATCACAGGTCCCACTTCACATTACAACCTCCCAACTTTACATCATAAACCCCCTTTACATCAGTGTGATCATTACCCCCTTTACATCACAGTTCCCCTTTTACATCACAGTCCCCCCTTTACGGCGGTGTTCTCAGTACCCCCTTAACATCACAGACCACACTTCACATTAAACCCCCCCAACTTTACATCACAGTCCTTCCGATACATCAGTGTTGTCAGTATCCCCTTCACATTACAGACCCCACTGTAATTTACAACCCCCCCTCCTTTACATCAGTATCCTCAGTACCCCCTTTCACATCACAGACCCCACGTCACACTACCTTTACGTCACAGCCCCCCATTACATCACCTCAGTACCCCCTTTACATCACAGCCCCCTTTACATCACCTCAGTACCCCCTTTACATTTCAGCCCCCCTTTACACCACAACTCCTTCACATTGCAGCCCCCCCATATATCAGTGTCCTCAGCCCTCCCTTCACATTACAACCCCCAACTTTTACATCAGAAACCCCCTTCGCATCTGTGGGATCAGTACCCCCTTTAGATCACAGTCCCCCCTTTACGGCGGTGTTCTCAGTACCCCCTTCACATCACAGACCACACTTCACATTAAAACCCTCCAACATTACATCACAGTCCTTGTGATACATCAGTGTTTTCAGTATTCCCTTCACATTACAGACCCCACTGTAATTTACAACACCTCCCCCCTCCATTACATCAGTACCCCCTTTCACATCACAGACCCCACTTCACATTACAACCCCCCTTACATCACAGTCCCCCCTATGCATCGGTATCCTCAGTCCCCCCTACGAATCACAGACCCCACTTTAAATTACCTTTACATCACCTCAGTACCCTCTTTACATTACAGCCCCCCTTTACATTGCAGCCCCCTTCACATTGCAGCCCCCCTATACATCAGTGTGCTCAGCCCCCCCTTCACATTACAGCCCCCCTTTGTATCACAGTCCCCCATTTACATCAGTGTCCTCAGTTCCCTCCTTCACATCACACCTCCCCTCTTTACATCACAGTACCCCCCCCCCCTTACATCATAGTTTAACCCCCTTTATATAAATGTCCTCAGTCTCCCCTTTATATATATCACAGCCCCCCCTCCCCTTTTGCCCCCCACCAATATGCAACTGAAATTTTTAAATAAAATTCCTTTTTCATTGCATACGCAAACCCAATTATGTCATCACTGCATCTCTTTGCTTCTCTATGCAACGCAGGCAGTTCATGGCTGGTGGGAGGGGCCAGCAGTGTTTTTGCAAATAGTTTCCTGAAAACATCACAGCACCATGCCTCAGTGCTCCTCTCTCTTGATGCCCTCAGTCTATGTGACTTTCTGAAGAAGCTCACAGTGTGCAGTGAAATTAGTGCAAGGAGAGGAAGACTGAAGGGAAGGCTGGAGGTCAGATTTAAAGTACAGTACAGAAATAATGATCAAATACACACAGAAAAAAACAAAACACCACCACCTGAGGCACATGGGCGCTTGAGCATGTTCAAAGTAAATTCTGGTGCCCCCCCGTTCCCAACCTGGAAATTATTATTATTATTATTATACAGTATTTATAAAGCGCCAATAATTTGCTCAGCGCTGTACATTACAAAGGGGGACAATACATGAGACAGTACAGTAACAATACAATACACGAGGGGATTGAGGGCCCTGCTCCTTGGAGCTTACAATCTAGGAGGGAGGGGAAGGTGGTACAACAGGTAGTAACTGTGGGGGATGGAGTGGTAGGAAGAGTGGAGGAGATCGGCAATTAGCAGGGGGTGGGGTAGGCTTTCAAAAAAAGGGGATTTGTGAAAAGAAATTCACAGAAAAAGCGGCTACATTATGAACAGAACGTGACACTCAGAAAAATTTCCAAAAATTATGCTTTATTACACATATATAAATATGACATATGGGCATTATTGTCTCATACTGAGGTGATGGTAAACCAGGGCGAATGCCCATATGTCATATTTATATATGTGTAATAAAGCATAATTTTTGGAAATTTTTCTGAGTGTCACGTTCTGTTCATAATGTAGCCGCTTTTTCTGTGAATTTCTTTTCACAAATCCCCTTTTTTTGAATGCCTCTTTTGGCTACTGAATGGAGACCAAACTTTGGGTGACATGATAATTCATTTGACAACCTCTTAATAACTATCTTTAATACAGGTGGGGTAGGCTTCCCTGAAGAGGTGGGTTTTCAGGGTGCGCCTAAAGGAGAGGAGAGTAGGTGATAATCTGATGGGTTGGGGCAGGGAGTTCCAGAGGATGGGTGACACCCTGGAGAAGTCCTGGAGGCGGGCATGGGAGGAGGAGACCAGGGAACTAGAGAGAAGGAGGTCTTGTGAGGAGCGGAGTGTGCATGTTGGGCGGTACTTGGATATTAGGTCAGTGATGTAGTTCGGGGCAGTATGGTGGACGGCTTTGTACGTCAGTGTTAGGATTTTGAATTTGATCCGTTGCGCAATCGGAAGCCAGTGGAGGGATTGGCAGAGGGGGGTGGCGGAAATGGAGCGGTTGGTAAGGTGAGTCTGGCAGCCGTATTCAGGATGGACTGAAGCGGGGATAGCCAGCGGCGAGGCAGGCCAGTGAGGAGGGAGTTGCAGTAGTCGAGTCGTGATATGATGAGGGAGTGGATGAGCTGTTTAGTGGTTTCTGGGGTTAGGAACGTGCGGATTTTGGCGATGTTGCGGAGGTGGAGTCTGCATGAGTTTGTTAAAGATTGGACTTGGGGCTGGAAGGATAAGTTGGAGTCCAGAATGACACCAAGTACTCTGGCCTGCAGGGCGGGTTTGATGGTGGCATTGTTGGACGTGATGGAGAAGTCAGTGGGGGATGGGGTCCAGGCTGGGGGGAAGACTAGGAACTCAGTTTTGGAGAGGTTCAGTTTAAGGAAGTGGAGCGACATCCAGTCTGATATGTCGTTGGAAATTCCAGGTAGTGCGACAGCCTCCCATAGACAGCAATGGCTGTAGTCTGGCTGTAGACCAGGGCCGGATCTAGGGCGTGCTGGGGTGGACAGTTGATGTAAGGAGGCACTAAGATGGGTACAATCCATATAAAGGGAGCACTCTGATGGGGACACCTGATGTAAGGGGAGACTCTGATGGGACACCTGATGTAAGGGGGGACTCTGATGGGGACACCTGATGTAAGGGGGCACTCTGATGGGGACACCTGATGTAAGGGGAGACTCTGATGGGGACTCTGATGGGACACCTGATGTAAAGGGGCACTCTGATGGGGACACCTGATGTAAGGGGGCATTCTGATGAGGAGTCGTGATTTAAGGGGGCACTCTGATGGGACAAGGGGGAACTCTGATGGGGACACCTGATGTAAGGGGGTACTCTGTTGGGGACCTCTGATATAAGGGGGCACTCTGATAGGGACAGTTGATGTAAGGGGGAACTCTGATTGAAGAACTCTCATGGGGACACCTGATGTAAGGAGGCAAGATGATGGGAACTGAATGTAAAGGAGGCCTCTGATGAGGATTTAAAGAGGGACTCTGATAGGGACATCTAATATAAGGAGGACAGGTTCTGTGTCAGACTGATACATACTCGTGATTCCCAGGTCGTGACACTGTGTGGCAGACTCTCAGTGACTCCCACACAGGCATTATGCCCCCTGACTTTTTTTACTGCACCCCCAGACCAGACAGGCTAGATCCGGTTCTGCTGTAGACCCCAATGCACTAAAGCAGTGTATTTCCACCACACGTGTGTTGTAGTGCACCCCAATGCAGAGTACTGAGCGTTGTGGTGCATTTGTTGCCAAAAATGTTGCATGCCCATTTTTATAGACATTTCGGTGCATTGCCAGCCCATTCATTTAAATAGACAGTCTTAATGCAACAATTGTTAACGTATGAAAAACCACAAACACATCAGGGCGCCAAACTCTGAAGGGCCCCGAGGGTTCTAAAGCCAACAGTTTACTTGAAGCTCAGCCTCAACCCCACTCACCTAAACACAATGAAAGATTTTTGATGATGGCCTAAAGGAGTTAAAGGATATTTTGCCCGGAAATCCATTTTTAACTGCTTGGACCGTAAAGAAACCCTTTCTCAAGCTATTGATGGAACTTAATTTGGCAGGAAGATTCTTGGATAATATGAAGTGTTTTCTTTTTCAGCATGAAGCCATCTGACGGCGTAGTGAAATAACGAAGTGCGCTTATAGCTGGGTGTGGGGACGGAATTGGCGGAGCCGGCGAGCGGTGTCAGGAGCGGAGGAGTAGGCAGCGGCGCCCATCAGATGTGACAGGCTTACCCAACCTGAAATCATCAGAGCGATTTCCTTGAAATCGTTTCAAAGTGGAGTGTCAGGAAGATGTCTGCATGCGGGATGACATCTCCTCTCAGTTTGGTTTAATGACATCCATGGCTTGTCATCTACCCTCTTCATGCTTCACGAGTAATGGAAAGCTCCACGCATGTTTATGAAGGAGTCTGGGAAGGGAGAGATAGATGCAGATGTGAGGTGCCTGGAAACAGGCCGGGTCATGTGGCCGCGTGAATTGTGCGAAACAAAGATTAACCGCTTGCTCACCGGCGGTGCCATCCCATGTGAAGGATGAATTGGGAGAAGATTTGATAGGGGAAGCGTATCATTTTTGGCATTGGATATAAAATGAAAATATTCCAGCAGTTCCCCCATCCCCTCCTGTTCCCCTTCTCTTCCCCCCCCCCCCCCACCTCTCCTCCCTGCTCCAACCATCTCCTGTTCCCCCATTGCCCCCCCCCTCATCTTCTTCTTCCCACACCAACCCTCTCCTACCCCCCATTTTTTCTTCTGCTCCCCATTTCTTCTTCCCTGCCTGCTCTCTTCTCCTGACTCCAACCCTCTCCTGTCCCTATCTTTTCTTCTCTCCTGACTGCCCTCTTCTCCCCACTTCAACCATCTCCTGTTCCCCCATTGTCTACCCCTCATCTTCTTTTTCCCACACCAACCCTCTCCTACCCCCCATTTTTTCTTCTGCTCCCCATCTTTTCTTCCCTGCCTGCCCTTTTCTCCTGACTAAAACCCACTTCTGCCCCTATCTTCTCTTTTCTCCTGACTGCTCTCTTCTCCCCACTTCAACCCTCTCCTGTTCCCCATCTTCTCTTCTTCCATGTGCCCTCTTCTCCCTACTCCAACCCTCTCCTGTTCCCCATCTTCTCTTCTTCCATGTGCCCTCTTCTCCCTACTCCAACCCTCTCCTGTTCCCCATCTTCTCTTCTTCCATGTGCCCTCTTCTCCCTATTTCAATCCACTCCTGCCCTCCATCTTCTTTTTTCCCCTGCCTGCTTTCTTCTCCCCACTTCAACCTTCTCTTGCCACCCACCTTTTTGTTTCTCCTTTGCCTGCCCTCTTCTTCCCACTTTAACCTGCTCCTGTCCCCCCCTTTCTCCTCTTTTCCCCACTTCAACACTCTCCTGCCCCCCATCTTCTCTTCCCCCCCACCCTCTTCTCCCCACTTCAGCCCTCTCCTGTCCCCCCATCTTCTCTTCTTCTCCACCTGCCCTCTTCTCCCTACTCCAACCCACTTCTGCCCCTATCTTCTCTCCTGCCTGCCCTCTTCTCCCCACTTCAACACTCTCCTGCCCCCCATCTTCTCTTCCCCCCACCCTCTTCTCCCCACTTCAGCCCTCTCCTGTCCCCCCATATTCTCTTCTTCTCCACCTGCCCTCTTCTCCCTACTCCAACCCACTTCTGCCCCTATCTTCTCTCCTGCCTGCCCTCTTCTCCCCACTTCAACACTCTCCTGTTCCCCATCTTCTCTTCTTACCCACCTGCCCTCTTCTCCCTACTCCAACCCTCTCCTGTTCCTCATCTTCTCTTTTCTTCCGCTTGCCATCTTCTCCCCACTTTTACCCTCTTGTGCCCCCCATCTTCTCTTCTACCCACTTTAATCCGCTCCTGTCCCCATCTTCTCTCCTCCTCCCCACTTCAATTTTCTCCAGCCCCCTATTTTCTCCTTTTCCACACCTGTCCTCTTCTCCCCACCTCAACCCACTACTGTCCACACTCTTCTCCATTGCCTGCCTACATCTCCCCATTTTACCCTCTCCTGTTTCCACCATCTTCGTTTCTCCACCCACATTCTCTTTTCTCCACTCCAACCCTCTCCTTCCCCCCCCCCCCCGATCTTCTCTTTCTCTTGTTCTCTTCTCCCACCACTTCTCCCAAATGCAACCCTCTTCTGTCTATCCCATCATCTCTCCCCTGCATCTTCTCCTCTCCACTCCAGTCTTTTCCTTTCCCTCACCTTCTCTTCACCCCATCCTCTTCTCCCCAATTCAACCCTCTCCTGCCACCCAATGTTCTCTTCTACCCCCCCACTCCATCCTTTTCTTTCCAACCCTCTCCTCTCCCCCATATACTTCTCCCACATTTTCACCTCCCAAATCCAAGCCACTCCAGCCATCCCCCCCTTTCCCATCTCTTCACCAACTCTCCATCCTCTTCTCCCCAATCCAAGCCACTCAAACCCTTTCCAGTCATGCCCATTTCTGCCTTTCCTACCCCTCTCCTCCCACCCCCCATAATCCACTGCTTTCCACTCCAACCCACTCCTGCCCCCCATATCTTTTCTTCTCTCCAATCCTCTCCTCCCAACTCCAAGCCACTCCAGCCCCCTCCTGTCCTCCTCATCTCCTCTACACCCGTCCATTTTCTCCTTCTCACCCCAAATCACAACAGCTTTCCCCTGCATCTTCTCCTATTGCACCCTGCCCCTTCCTCTCCTTCCCACTCCAACCCTCTCCTGTCCCCCCATCTTCTCCTCTCTCATCCAAACAACAACTTCTCCCCTCTCATCTCTACGCTTCTCCTATCTTCTCTACTATCCCCCATACTCCTCTCTATTGTCCTCCCCATCATAGGCACTTCTCCTCTGTCCTTTCCTCTTCTCTCCCACCCCAGCTATTCTCTACACTCCCCACACTTACTGCTCGACTTCTCCCCTCTCCAAACCATCCTCTGTACTCCTCTACCCAATTCTATTTCACCTCCCCATCCTCATCCTTCCCCCTCCTCTCTACTCTTCTCCTATTCCACCAATCCTCTCCTCCTCTCCCCTACTTTCCACTCCTTCTCCCTCAATCCTCCCTTCTTTCTTCTGCTCCTCTCCCTTCTCCTGTCTTCCCTTCTCCATTCCATAAATCCCCATCCCCCATCCTCTCCCTTTCTCTTGTCCCCCTCTCCTCTCTTCCCTTATTAACAACTACTGAAAAAGAAAAATCTCATTCACACAGACAATACATTGCTTTCATTTAGTTAGATGGATTGGTAGACCAGACAAAATAAAATTCATTTTTCTCAGTAACACCACACCAATGCATTACATTGCGATATGTTGAGGAAAACAAGCACACCCTGTATTCTGGGCGCCTTCTGCTCTTCAAGTCAATTTGAATGGAGTCTTCAAAGTTGCAACACAACACCTCTTAAACACGGGAAATACATGTCAACGCAATACGCAATATGTGCTAACATGTTGTAAAATGCTGTTGTCTGTGTTTAAGAAAAACTGGCTCTTGCTGCAATAATAACTTTCAATCCAGAGATTTCTCCCACAGTACTTTTATTCTGCCACTAGATGTCCTCAGTCAGAGATCCAGAATTTTTTAACCCATTTCGACGAAGCCTGGGTCATCCCGGATAAGCCCCCACCCTGTGACTGAACAGTGAATGAAGAAGCTGCCCAATGATGAGCTCATCCCTCTGCTCTCCTCCTATCAGCATGCTCTTCTCTTTGCACTTCAGCACACCTGATTGGCTCCTTGTGCTACTTCTCCCTCCCCTTCTCAAAACAGCGCTGTGATACCAAATCACATTCCAATGTTTACACAGATCGCAATTAAAAAGTACATTAAAGGATGCATTCATTTTTATAGATCAGCTTTAAAGACAAAAAAAAAAGAAAATATATCAAAATGTATAGAAAGACCTTTCCCTTTAAGGATGGCAATAAACCTTTGTTTTCTGCAGCTGTGATATAACACCTTGATTCACAAGAACACACATGGAGCAAAATTAACAGAGCATCATGTAAGAGCTAGGAGAAGCGGGGGGCCCCGGGGGTTTACTGTAATATTACAGGGAAGTTGGTGTCACATACTGTACATGTCTTTGTTCCCTCAGATGTAATTATTACATCCTGATTGTCAGCGCTCCGCTGCTTCCTCCTGTACGCATTCCGTAAATCTTGGAGTCTGTAGTACTCTTCCTACAGAGACACGCTGGGGACTCCGTACCGAATTACAGGGGAGAGGGGCGATGGTTATATGCAATATAAAATAACCTAATCATCATTGTCAGCCGGTGTCGGAGAGACGCCATCAGATTTGGTCTAAACAGATTGCATTGATTTTGAATTTCTGCATTTCTGAGCCGTTAAAGTGACACTACAGGATAAATTTGCTTTCATTATAAGCGAAATGAGATCTTTAGGAATACTGGGGAAATAAGGGTGTGATTATCAAATGCTAAAGAGAAACTGCATCTTCAAGAAAAAAATAAAAATAAAAAATAAATAATAATAATAATATATGTGTGTGTGTGTTTTGTTTTTATTTTTTTTCTTTGATGCAGTTTTTCTTTAGTATTTGACAATCACAACCTTATTTCACTAGTATTCCTATAGATCTCATTTTGCGTATATTGAATGCAAAGTTATCCTGTAATGTCACTTATATATACACTGTGTATATATATATATATATATATATATATATATATACACACATTTAAATACATTTATGTATATATTGTTTTGCCTTAAATGTAGTCTCCTTTTAGCTGAAAATAAATAAATATATATATATATATATATCTTAGATTGTAAGCTCCCAGGATCAGGGCCCTCCTATCCCTCTTGTATTGAACTGTATTGTTGCTGTATTGTCTCCCGTTATATTGTAAAGCGCTGAGCAAACTGTTGGCGCCATAAATCCTGTATAATAATAATAACTATATATATATATTTAATATTTATGTATGTATTGTTTTTCCTTAAATGTAGTCTCCCTTTAGCTAAAAAAAAAAAAAAATTAAATATATCTATCTCTTGTATTGTAAGCTGCAAGGATCAGGCCCTCCTAACCCTCTTGTACTGAACTGTATTGTTGCTGTATTGTCTCCCTTTATATTGTAAAGTGCTGAGCAAACTGTTGGTGCTATATAAATCTGTACAATAATAATAAATACATATATATATTTATTTATTTATTTATTTATTTTTAATTTCTTTTACATTTATGTATGTATTGTTTTGCCTTAAATGTAGTCTCCCTTTAGCTAAAAATAAATAAATAAATAAATATATATATATCTTAGATTGTAAGCTCCCAGGATCAGGGTCCTCCTATCCCTCTTGTATTGAACTGTATTGTTGCTGTATTGTCTCCCGTTATATTGTAAAGCGCTGAGCAAACTGTTGGCGCTATATAAATCCTGTATAATAATAATAAATATGTATATATATATATATATATATATATATATATATGTATTGTTTTTCCTTAAATGTAGTCTCTCTTTAGCTAAAAAAAAAAAAAATTAAATATATCTATTTCTTAGATTGTAAGCTCCCAGGATCAGGGCCCTCCTAACCCTCTTGTATTGAACTGTATTGCTGCTGTATTGTCTCCCGTTATATTGTAAAGTGCTGAGCAAACTGTTGGCGCCATAAATCCTGTATAATAATAATAAATACATATATATATATATATATATATATATATATATTTATTTATTTATTTTTTTATTTCTTTTACATTTATGTATGTATTGTTTTGTCTTAAATGTAGTCTCCCTTTAGCTAAAATAAATAAATATATATATATATCTCTTAGATTGTAAGCTCCAAAGATCAGGCCCTCCTTTCCCTCTTGTATTGAACTGTATTGTTGTTGTATTGTCTCCCGTTATATTGTAAAGTGCTGAGCAAACTGTTGGCGCTATATAAATCCTGTATAATAATAATAATAAATATATATATATATATATTTTTTTTTTTTATTTCTTTTACATTTATGTATGTATTGTTTTGTCTTAAATGTAGTCTCCCTTTAGCTAAAAAAAATAAATAAATTAATATATATATATATATCTCTCTTGGATTGTAAGCTCCAAAGATCAGGGCCCTCCTATCCCTCTTGTATTGAACTGTATTGTTGCTGTATTGTCTCCCGTTATATTGTAAAGTGCTGAGCAAACTGTTGGCGCTATATAAATCTGTACAATAATAATAAATACATATATATATATATATTTTATTTCTTTTACATTTATGTATGTATTGTTTTGCCTTAAATGTAGTCTCCCTTTAGCTAAAAATAAATAAATAAATAAATATATATATATATTAGATTGTAAGCTCCCAGGATCAGGCCCTCCTAACCCTCTTGTATTGAACTGTATTGTTGCTGTATTGTCTCCCTTTATATTGTAAAGCGCTGAGCAAACTGTTGGCGCTATATAAATCCTGTATAATAATATATATATATATGTATTGTTTTTCCTTAAATTTAGTCTCTCTTTAGCTAAAAAAAAAAAAAATTAAATATATCTATTTCTTAGATTGTAAGCTCCCAGGATCAGGGCCCTCCTAACCCTCTTGTATTGAACTGTATTGTTGCTGTATTGTCTCCCGTTATATTGTAAAGTGCTGAGCAAACTGTTGGCGCCATAAATCCTGTATAATAATAATAACTATATATATATATATTTTTTTTTATTTCTTTTACATTTATGTATGTATTGTTTTGTCTTAAATGTAGTCTCCCTTTAGCTAAAAAAAATAAATAAATTAATATATATATATCTTAGATTGTAAGCTCCAAAGATCAGGGCCCTCCTATCCCTCTTGTATTGAACTGTATTGTTGTTGTATTGTCTCCCGTTATATTGTAAAGTGCTGAGCAAACTGTTGGCGCTATATAAATCCTGTATAATAATAATAAATATATATATATTTTTTTTTACATTTATGTATGTATTGTTTTGCCTTAAATGTAGTCTCCCTTTAGCTAAAAAAAAAAATAAAATATATCTCTTAGATTGTAAGCTCCAAGGATCAGGGCCCTCCTATCCCTCTTGTATTGAACTGTATTGTTGCTGTATTGTCTCCCATTATATTGTAAAGCGCTGAGAAAACTGTTGGCGCCATAAATCCTGTATAATAATAATAATAAATATATGTATATTTTTCCCCTGAGATTTTTATCATGCTTTACTGTGGTAACCTGCGGAGATGGGCAATTTGCAGATTGACTCCCTTTACTGGTTCAATAAGATGTTACTGTGAGCTGTTCCTAAACTGCAGAATTCATTGCTTTTACTTGGTGACCAATTAGTATCCCATAATATGATGGCGTGACACACAGTCCTACGGGTGCTTCTCAATCAGTAACCCCATTTCCCATACATGCATTCATTCTACCTAATAGGGTTTTAGTATATACTAAAAATATAGGCAATTACTGTATATAATCGATGACACAGGTTACCCAGGCCGGGATGTTCTTAATATTCGGCACTAATTGGTAACTGGAAATTAGTCATAAAGCACTTGCTAATACCTTTAATGTTTGTCGATCAATTTTACTTCACAAACTGATATTTATATAATTTTGTTTTCATTATCTATATATTTTTTTGACTATAGATTGTTATTTTAGTATGCTTTATTACATATGTATTTATTTGCAGATTATTAATATTATTATATGTTTTATTATATACAGTATGTATTTATTTATATAAAAAACAAACACAAAAAAAATACTATTTTTATAAAAATATATTTTATAAAGAATAACTAAAATCAATAAACATTTATAGCAAGGTGAGTATACAACGCTGTGTTGACAAAGGATCCAAGTGACAAAAATCACGTGTAGTATGTATATACAGTATATTACATCCATTTATTTATGCCTGAAGTTGCTTATATTTTGCCTTCCCTAGTTCCTCCCTTCTCCACATCAACATGCTAATAAACGTTTTAATAAAACCTTTCCGGTTTCTAGACTACTTTTAAACCCTATGATGTCATCATGTCATCACTAGGTCTCTGCACTTCTCTATTCAATGCAAACAGATCATGGCTGGTGGGAGGGGCCAGCAAAAGGCTGTACATAGCTTTCAGAAAATACTGCTCCCTATCTCAGTGCTCCTCTCAGGAGCCTTAAGTCCTGATGCAAATATCAAAATGCCTTGACGGGTGGAGGCGTGGGGGTTCCTAGGCAGGCATTAGTAACACATTAGTAGTAAGTTAGTTTATCTTCTATAGTTGGGAAGCTACTGGAGAGTTTAATAAAAGATCACATGGATGAGTTCTTGCTGGAAAAAAAGATTTTAGGCAACAGACAGCATGGATTCATGAAAGACAGAAGTTGTCAAACAAATCTGATTTCTTTTTATGAGAAGGTGAGCAAAACCTTGGACAGAGGAGTGGCGGTGAACGTGGTATACTTGGACAGAGGGGTGGCTGTGATGTGGTATACTTGGACAGAGGGGTGGCGGCGGACATGGTATATTTGGACAGAGGGGTGGTGGTGGACGTGTTATACTTGGGCAGAGGGGTGACAGTGGATGTGGTACACTTGGACAGAGGGGTGGCGGTGGACGTGGTATACTTGGACAGAGGGGTGGCGGTGGGCATGGTATACTTGGACAGAGGGGTGGCGGTGGGAGTGGTATACTTGGACAGAGGGGTGGCGGTGGGAGTGGTATACTTGGACAGAGGGGTGGCTGTGGACGTGGTAAACTTGGACAGAGGGGTGGCGGTGGACGTGGTATACTTGGACAGAGGGGTTGCAGTGGACGTGGTATACTTGGACAGAGGGGTGGCGGTGGACGTGGTATACATGGACAGAGGGGTGGCGGTGGACGTAGTGTACTTGGACAGAGGGGTGGCGGTGGATGTGGTACACTTAGACAGAGGGGTAGCTGTGGACGTGGTAAACTTGGACAGAGGGGTGGCGGCGGACGTGGTATACTTGGACAGAGGGGTGGCGGTGGACGTGGTGTACTTGGACAGAGGGGTGGCGGTGGACGTGGTGTACTTGGACAGAGGGGTGGCGGTGGACGTGGTATACTTGGACATGGGGTGGTGGTGGACGTGGTGTACTTGGACAGAGGGGTGGCGGTGGACGTGGTGTACTTGGACAGAGGGGTGGCGGTGGACGTGGTGTACTTGGACAGAGGGGTGGCGGTGGACATGGTATACATGGACAGAGGGGTGGCGGTGGACGTGGTATACTTGGAACTTGAAAAAGTGTTTGACACCAAGCATTGTGTAAAATAAAGTCTACAGGTTTGGAAAAAATCCAAATGTAAATGGATAGAAAACTGGCTAAAAGATGGTATTCAGAGAGTAGTGGTTAATGATTTATACTCTGAATGGTCTCGGGGTGTCAGTGGTGTACCCCAAGGTTCAGTGTTATTAGTGGTGTACCCCAAGGTTCATTGTTGTCAGTGGTTGTGGCCAGCTCAGTGGATTGCTGTAGGAAAGTCCTGGATTCTTTCTTGGATACACAGAATATAACTGGATATAACATTTATAGGTAAAGTTGATCCAGGGAATATCCGATTGCCTCTCGGGGGATCAGGAAGGAATTTTTTTCCCCTGCAGGAGCAAATTGGATCGTGCTTTGCTGGGTTTTTTTTCCTTCCTCTGGATCAACTGTGGGTGTAGGATTATAACTTTTTTTTTTTTAATGGTTGAACTGGATGGACTTTTGTCTTTTTTCAGCCAGAATAACTATGTAACTATGTAATACATCAAAATTAGTCACTTCAGTCCAGAAGAGGAACCTCTACAACTGAGCTTCGAGCAAATCTTCTCTCCGGGATCAGTGAGTGTAGGAAAGCCCCACCAGCCACCACCGATTGTGTCTGTACATGGGATATATAGTCCGGCTCCGTACAGTATCCTGGAGATTCCTTATGAAAATACCCGGCATATGTTATCCATACAGAACTTTCTAAATGAAAGCAGTTGGTATATGAGAAGCCCCACCATTCCGCGCTCCTCCGCTCATCAGATCGCTTTTTTCCTGTAATTTCCTCCGAGACAGCCGAGCGCTACAGCAGATGTCTGCTCCCCTTCCTGGTGGCATGTTCTACATGGCCTGGACCCACGCCAGCGTGCAGCACATCAGGACGCACCACGACGCTGACAGGTAACAGGCGTAATAGCAGACCCTTTCCATGCCGGGGGAGAAAACGGAAAGATGATTCATGTGTGTGTACGTGTGTGTGCTTGTATGTATGTATGAATGTATATATGTGTTTATATGTGTGTGTGCGTGTATGTATGTATGTATGAATGTATGTGTGTATGTATGTGTGTGTATATGTACAGTAT